>NC_056741.1:497653430-497668430 GCF_019279795.1 Protopterus annectens
GCAGCAACGGTAATTACATATACATGCTGTGCACCACATTTTAATGTAAATGAGTGTGGTTTTATGGCCAACAACAGCACTGCCAACCAGGAAGCCTTGTAAAGCAACACAGACAGCAGCAGACATACTAGGTCTGTGAGATTAAGTGGAAAGCCACAATGACTACCAGGTTTATTAACAAAGCAATGTGTATAGTTCCAACAGTGCAGGGTATTGTGGAAAACCATTTCAGGCATTCTGAGTAAAAGTTGTGTAAATGATCAGTAAAGGTGCATAGACTGCATTATAAATAAATAGTCAAGGGAAGTGTGTGTAATGAAAAGGTGCACACATATGAATCATAGAAATTAACACAGGGGAAGAGGACAGGTGAACAATGGTAATGTACAGCATATGAGGCCATCTCAGTGAAGGCAGTGGTAGCATGAACACTAATCACATATCAACAGGATACAGTACGGACTGCACAGTTATTGTACATTATGTGACTCTCACACAAGTTGACATATCAATGGAGATGATTCTTTGTGATATTAGTATCCTGACATGAACAATGGATCAGGGATGGTATATACAATAGGGGTTAGGGGCACATTTTGAAGCTGTGCAAAATGAGTTGCTTGAATATTTATTTATTTATTTAAATTTGTTGAACGGGAGTGTCCGACTGGACGTGGGTCCATTTTCAGCAGAGGCCCGGGGAGAAAAGCTCCACAGTAAAATAAACAGACAGTAGTTACATTGGATTACATAGCGATTAACAATTTAACATAGAAATTACTTACAACATATTTACAGATGAAGAACATAGTACATCAGTAGACAACTAGAATCTTTATCTGTGAAGTACATAACAGGCATTAACAAATGTAACAATGAGAAGTTCCTGCTGTATAATAAGTACTAGGTTTATGAGCATCTGAGCTTGCTATCATCAAGGTAGTTAGTGGAGGTGAAAGAAAGGTAGTAGTTGGATGGGGTGGATGATATTAGAGTGGGAGTTGCAAGGGCATAGCCAGCATGTTTTAGGTGCGCTTTTAATAAAGTTTTGAAGTTGGTGCATGATGGTACGGAGGTAATTGTGGGTGGGAGTGAGTTCCATAATTTGGCTATGGCGCAAGAGAATAGTGCTTCACCAGCAGAGTTATTGGCTTTAATGATCTGCAAGTGATTTTTGTTGCTGGATCTTAGTGGTCTGGTGGTGCGATAGGGTTGGAGTAGATTCTGGAGGGATGGGACATTTAGTGGATGGTTTACTAGTTTGTGGGCGAGTGAGAGTTGATACCACTGAAGGAGGTGAGGGAGGTCAAGCCAGCCCAGTTCACCAAGTGAGACAGTGGTGACTACGGTAGGATGCCCCTGTGGCGAATTTGGCGATTTTGTTGTAGCAGGTCTCTAGCTTGTTTAGATCACATTGCCTTAGGTTGGTATATACTGGAGAGGCATAAAGTAGGGTGGAGATAAGGTGGGAATTTGCTATTGAAATCTTTGCTGCTTTGGTGAGAAATTGTTTATTTCTGTATAATGCTCCTAGTTTTTTGTGGACTTTTTATGGTCATGGATATGTGAATGTCAAATTTTAGTTTATTGTCTATTTCCACTCCTAGCAATTTGGTGTGTTCAGTTGGGTATATAGTGGTGTTGTCTTTTGTTGTGATGTTAAAGTGAGAGTTGTTTTGAGTATGTTTGGTGGGTTGGAAGATGAGTAGTTTAGTTTTGTTTGGGTTGAGTATTAATTGGGCATCGGATAACCATGTTTCAACAGAGGAAAAGGCTTCCTGTGTGACTTTTGCAGTTTGGGTAGGGACTGGGCTGAGCAGATGATGGTTGAGTCATCTGCGTATTGGATGAGTGTGCCATGTTTGGTGGCAGAGGCTAGATTATTGGTGTAAACAGAGAAAAGTAGGGGTCCAAGGATGGATCCTTGGGGAACCCCTGTGGAGACAGGTAGTTGGGGAGATATGTCATTCTGCCATACAACGGATTGTTGGCGGTCAGACAGGTAACTCTGAAACCAGTTGGTGACTGATTGTGAGAAGGATAGGTAATTGAGGACAGAGATAAATTGTTTGTGTGGGACCACGTCAAATGCTTTAGATAGGTCTAGGAAAGTAGCAGAGGAGAGATAGCCATTATCCATTGTCCATTATTATTATGAATGTAATGTCAGCACAGGTCTCAACCAAGTGGGACAAATAGTAACAGGCAAATTGACAACAGTAGACAGAAGCATACACAATCATGGACAATATCAGAATAATACCACCAGTAATCCCATGTCTGAGATTGTGCGTGATCATAGATGGTCCTGCAAGAACACACTTGTACAACTATTATGATTTATCATCAATCTCTGAGGGGAATCAAGTATGCCTTCCTCAAAATTTAACATCTGCAGGAGGTGTTATGAGTAACACTGTCACACTTGTATTTGCAATTACAAGCAATCCTGGCTAGTTGATAGGTGTGCATGTCATATCTGGCACAATCCACACTGTCATGAGTGTAACCCATGCCATCAATGTCAGTCAGCTATGTATTTAATGTGTGCCTCAGGAACATGTATCACACATGCATCTTGTATAATACCTTGACGGGGGTTCTGCACCATCAACCAGTAATGTGCATGCAACAAAAATAATACTTTTGTATGGCCAATAAGATGTGTGGGAGGTCACTGTGGCAAATATGACACACTTGAGTAATTCATCCCTGGAAGATGTGTTGTGAGATACATGAAAAAGGATGCAGTGTACTCAGTTATTGGTGTGATGAGGGCTGGGAACCATGGAACCATAATGCCCTTTGATGTGGATGTCCCACACATACTAAGGAGTTGTGTTATGTACAAGGGAGTAGTCACCACTGTGGGCACATGCTGGTGGACATTCTGCATACCATTTACCTGAGTACACAGGTCACATGCCAATTGGTCTGCTCATGGGGTTGTGCTGTCTATACTATAATTAGGCTATGTATTTGCTTTTATAACATAATAACCCCCCATGATTTTTATTCATCTCTTGTGTCTCCATGGCTGTGGCAGCAATCCTTTGTGTGTATTGATACTGTCTGTATTATACCAATATCACATTTGGATTCAATGATTGTCCACAGTCTGCAGTCCCCCACAAAGTTGATTGAACAAAGGATGTATAAATCATTCTTGATGTCTGAGATTTAAATAATGAACAGGAAAGGGCCTAGCACAGAGCCCTGAGGTATGGACCTGATCACTGGACTCTAGATGTAGGTCACTACACACAGTTCAACGCATGTATCTATCACATATGTGATCCAGGGGTCTACCCACTTGGTGATATAGGTGTTTATGGCCACTTGTGACAATGCCTCAGTAATACCCCAGTGTGGATTTGTGTCAAAAACCTTGGTCAGGTCCAGTTACACAGGATAATAGTGTTGTCATCATGGATGCTCTTGTTGACCTTCTTGAGGACATCAAGCAGATATAACAGACCTGATGTAGCCTGAACAAATCACACATGTTTCACAAACAGTTGAGATATTACATGTGCCCTTTTAGAAAAGGTCCATGATGACTTGTTGGTCTACCTCACAGAAGAGGAGAATCATTATGTGTCTGTACATGCATGCATCAGGTGATGTTCTCCCACAGTCAGAAGGCTGCATTTGATGTACACCCTTCTATGCAAACATAGTAACATAGTCTGTCTGGATGCTGTGTTGAAGTATTGATCCTACCATGTCTGGTAAGGCCATGTTTTGAGCCACTCTATAGGTAACCTGTGATGTTGGCAGGGCCCACTGATTCTGTGTTATTAGCTGTAGAGAGCACACAGATGTGCTACCCTCCTTAGTATACAAACTGAGTAATGTTTGCATGTATACTGTGGTTGAAGGGCAGTGGTTACAGAGTGGTGATGTGCGAGACAAACGATCAGCTAGCAGATTGCCTATTTCCTCAGGTTGGATGTGTCTGATGGTATCGACATGCAGATCTGTGCTTAGTTGTGTATTGCACTTAACATTTTAAATTTATTGGAATAAATGATTTCTGAAAAGACCTACAAATTAAACCTTGGTCATTCATCGCATTCCACATGTTGGTACTATGCCTGCAGTCATACAACTGTGCCAGTGTCATGTGCTTACATTAATTGCACAACATATTCCTGTGTGTGTTTTATGGGTAAGCAGTGTCTAAGCAGTTTAATGCCATATCTGGACCCAATACAGATCAGTTATTTGTGGCTCATGCATAACATTTCCTGACACAAATGCTAATAGTCACACAACAGTGTTGCTGACCATCTCAATAATTCTTAGGTATAGTAAAAAAAATGCATATACAATGATTTCCACAGGGTTGCAATTGTATCAAAACATGTGATATATTGGTTGTGTATATCACAGCATAACAACATGTGTATGAGACAAGACTTATGTGATCATGTAATCAATATGGATTTATACTGATGTATGTCACAGAGCATGTAATGATGATATGTAGACATATGCACACCTATACTCTCAACAGCATAGCCTCATATTTTTGATAAATTTTTCATAAAATTCTGGTTTTCTAGCAAATTAATCTTTAAAGAATGAAGCTAGAAATTAATGACAGACATTTAGGTTTTGGACTTCATATCCTTCAGAAAATGCATGCTAATGAAAAACCCGTTATTCTATCAACCTTCAAAGTTTGTAAGAACAATATTTAAAAATTGTCCCTATTTTTTGGGCATTTGTCCCACTTTTACTTATGGCTTTGTCGAGATTTATTGCTCTAAGAGGTTGAGAGGTATGCACCTATGCCATAGTGAAAGTGTCACTATGATCCTGGAATGTGAACTGTGTAGATGGTTGATCTGCTCCACTACAACAACGCATGTCCTAATAAGCCAACAATATACATACAAGTATATCACACCATGTCAGCAGTTATCAGGGGACATATTACTACAGATCTTATAGACATAATGACATAATGCACATCTACACATCAGTATACTACATGTCAATGGCAGCAACATTAACATGTCAACAGCTCAAAGGGTAATAAGACATTATTAGGCTACTGTCCAACAACACATGGAATCCTAGCCAGTATTATTCCATGTAAATAAAAATCCCTATATCTATATTAGGAAGATAGCATACGTGTATATTTGTTGGATTGCATTACATCCCACCACTGTCTATATGGGATATGTGCACCACACCATGACTGAATTAGCAATCACACATGCAGTGGTCTGAAAATGGCTTGCAGAGGCTCATGGAAGGACTCTGCTTTATGATGTATGTATGCATACCTGACATGAGGAAATCCTCCGCTCCTCTGCAGAAAGGATGTCATGTGTCTAGAGGAACTAGGAGGATGCAAGTGGCTACAGTATTAGTGAAATGAAGAGCTATTCCCAAAATCATACAATGACCGTAATGTACCACCAACTACACACACACATGCACAGTAGTAGACTGGGCCTGATTTGAACATTACACCAGTGTAGGCAAAGAATATGAATACCATGCAATGTCACAGTAGCAACAACACATATGCCTGAGTATAACACTGTCATGTCATGGAGTATGATGGCGTCATTGTCTGCTGAGGATAGAATGTTGGGAAGAGTGCAAGGCACAGATGTGGAGACACATCCCTGTGTAAAATTGTCTCAAAAGTGATAGTTGTATGTATAGACACGCAAGTTGCCTGCTGTCAGATTAGAACACCTATATGTATAGTTAAAGTAGCTTGCAAGTACAGTAGCTAATGTTACTGGCACAGCACAGGCTTGTTTTGAATACTGTCAGAGATCATGTTACACAGGCTGGCATAATCATTGTATGCTGCAACAAGATGTTCAAAGGAGGGTTAGACATAGCTGTGGACTCACATATTGTTCGAAAATTGCCACTATACTAATTGTTGAAAGCACACAGTTGACTGTAGTGAGAACAGAATCCTTACTTAAATATTTAGTGAGCACAGTACTTAACATGAGTCTGTATTTTATAATGTTACAGAATATTTTATAGCTGATGATATCAGCAGAAGAGGACGGTAATAGTAGTGTCCCACATGGAGATGTAAAATGGTTTCTTGAATGTCAACTAACTGATCAAACACACACACACACACGCACACACACACGCACACACACGCACACACACACACACACACACACACACACACACACAAGCACACACACAAGCACACACACACAAGCACACACAAGCACACACACAAGCACACACACAAGCACACACACAAGCACACACACACACATTGAATGTAGTGAGAGCAAAACCCCTGCCTATTTACACCAACTAGAAAACTCGGTATTTAATGCAAGCACCACAGCACAAATATAAATTGGAGAGTTTTGGACAACACTTTACAAATGATGGCCACAGTAGTGCCTGGTGAGAAGAGGATGGTAACAGCAGTGTCCCACATGTGGGTGTAAAATGGTGTTTTGAATATCAACCAGCTGAACAAACACACAAACATTAGATGACTGTAGTGAGAACAGAACCCCTGCCTAAGTACACTGACTAATGCTGCAGGACAATTTATTGTAGACGACATCAGCAATGGACTTTTGAGAGAAGATGTTGGAATGCCTAAATGAAATGGATGTGTAGGCATGTACAACTGTCAAAATATTGGTATTCCATGGGATTGTACTGATGACTGCAGGATACACGGTTATGCTGTTCTGATTAGACACACACACACACACACACACACACACACACACACACACACACACACACACACACACACACACACACACACACACACACACAATTTGACTGTAACAGGATTAGAACCACCACCTAAGGACACCAACTAGAGAACTTAGTATTTAATGCAAGCACCACAGCACAAGTCTGACTTTTACAATGCTGCAGGAAAATTTATTGTAGATGACATCAACATTAGGTTTGTGAGATAAAATGTTGGGAGGTCTGAATGAAAAAGATGGCTAGCCATGTACAACTGTCAAGATATAAAAATTTGCATGTTACTAGATTAGTGAGTATGCAAAGTGTAGCATTTGCTCTTGTATTTCCAATGTGCAGGTATACCTTAAAAATATTTTTGCAAACTATATGCAAACAGATTTTCACATTACTACAAGTATTGGAAAATCTGAATGTGTATTGTCAGTATAAATGTGTTATGGTATATAAGAAAGCATTTTATTTATTTATGCAGTGTAATTGATATATTTGGGAACAGGTAGTGAGAGACCTAGTTTCAAGTGCATGAGTGTAGGTAACACATAGCTACAGTGTAAATATGTGTTTTTCCTTAAAGCATGCCTTCCCTTTGTTTGTGGTTTTACATGTAGTTTCATGAGATGAATACTAAATGGGCAGTAAACATAAGTAATACATACTAATGTGTTCAATAACTTCATATGCCACCTGGCTTTCTTCACTAACAGTAGTGTGTTTTTTATCATTCTTTCCATCTCCCTAGCTTAGTCTTTGGTGGCACGCTTCTGACTAATGCACCCTTGTATGTCTCATACCTACTAAACTAATACCTTTCTCTTCCTTCTATAAAGTCCTGTTCCTGTCTCCTGTCTTTTCTAAACTATCTCTATCCCATTGTACCCTGAAGCTGACTTGCATGCTCTCTTTTTTTGTCTTCTTTTTCAGCTCGGATAGTCACCTGAAATAAATCTGGCTGCCCTTCCTTTCCTCTGCCATATCCCAACTCTGCAGACAACTCTAATTATTCCTCACTCCAGGACATCCAGACCCAAGTTCAACTAAGTGTAGGTCCAGCCTACAGTTCTCTAATTAGTACATTATATGCTTTGTAATTAATTTCTTCTGGCTTGCACACTCACACGGACCTCCACACAGTCCCAGCCATTGTATTCTTCACCTTTTCTTGCCTAGTCAATTATTGGGAAACTAGTTGTGCTTTGCTTTCTCGGCCACTAGATGGTAGTGTTCTACAAGGCAAATTAAGTCCACACAGTAAACCAAAAGTGGACTACAAGCTAAAGGTTTAAAGATAAGACACTCCTAAAGGTGTGCTTCTACCAGCCTTGCTTATACTGGAGCGCTACTCCAGTAAAGAGCTTTGTACCTATCCTTTGACAATATATTTCCAGTAAAAAAGCTTTGTGCCTACCCTTCACAATATACTTCCAAATAGGTCCAAACTCACCTGGAAATTGTGTAGAAGTGCTGATTGTTTTTAGTGCAAATCTCCTGCTTTGTTTAGCTGGGTGGTCCCCGCTCTGTTCGCCCTCGCTATACTCGGGCTCACTCTGCTTCTCTACCCTACCCCCATTCCCACCCACCCCCACTTCAATTACACTTATACCTAACTAAGCCACATCTACCCAAGATCTTCCAATCCATCTCCACTCATCCACACCACACCCACTCTAACTTCCATCTAATTAACCAAACCTCTTCCCCAACCTACTCTACACACTCAGCCTACTCTACTCTTCTACATGACTACTACCTGACAGCTACAGTTTCTATACCCCTAACCTCTTCCTTAGTCTATTACCTCCTTCCACGTCTACTTTTCTATATCTAACCACCTTACCCCTTTCTTCACTTCTATCACCATACACCCCTACCTCTACTTCTGAGATAATACCCATCTATATTTTTTCCAGACACTTCATATATCTAAGCAGGGTACACCACTCCTCTCAAACATGCCCCCATTGCACAACATCCTTCTCCTTTTATTCTCCATGTACCTCTCTCTCCTTCTACAACTCTCATCACTTCAACCAACATGTATACCCCCCATACCTACATCAACAACATCTACCTAAAATTCCATCTCCTCCAGCTACTCAAAAATCTGCTCTAGTCTATATTACTCTAATATAATTCAACAAAGGAGACCAACAATCCTCTCCACACAATACAAACGTCCTAGGGACCTTGTACAAAACCATATCAAGGATCCAAAAGGAAGCTCTATCCAAAGATGCCTCCTACTTATCCTAACCTAGTCTAGTGTGTGACATCCACCCTGACCCTGGTCCTTCTCCTCATAATGCCCCTAACTCAACAAAATCCCTCAATTTCACCACTATCAACATTCAAAGTATTAGAAACAAAACCCATCTTCTACATGCATGGTTAAGTCAATATAAACCTGACTTCTTAGCCATAACTGAGACTTGGTTTAAACCATACATAAAGGATTCTGAATTCCTTCCCACAAACTATTCCTGCTTCAGAACAGACAGACTCTACAAAAAAGGCAGAGGCATCACCTTATTATATCCAAGTACCTTCTCAGTAATTTCATATTCTAAGCGTATTCCCTCCTTCTCTGCCGCAGAATTACTTATCACCTATTTTAAACTGAATAACTATAAAAACCTATGCATTATAGTCATATACATTCCCAAAGGCAACAATATTCCCATTCTAGAAGACATCCTTGCCTAGACTACCAATAACATAAAAAATGAAACACTAATCCTAGGCAATGTAAATATTAATTGGTTAGATATCTCCAATAAAAATCAATCATTAGACTTCAGCCTCCACATCTATACCCAGCTTATTTCTGATATCACCAGACCTGACACTAAGAATAACAAAGGTTCAGTCTTGGATTGGATCATGGTTTCTGCCCCTGATAACATAACCACCTCTGGTACTCTTGCAGAATGTCTAAGTGGCCACACTCCAATATTTATAATATGTAAGCCTACCACCCTACCTAATAAACACCAATATAGATGCACCCGGAACTTGTCCCAATTTTCCCCAACTACTCTTAATGAAGCTTTGCTAAATACTAACTGGAATCCACTAAAATCTTTTCCTCTTAATGAAGCTGTAGAAATTTTCAATACTACATTTCAGACTATCCTGAACACTCTTGCCCCTCTCCGGTTAAAAAGAGTCAAGATAAAACATGCCAATTGGCTCACTAAGACAACAAAACAAATTATGTCCTCTAGGGATAAAGCCTAAAAAACCTGGCTAAAAAACAAAACTCCTGCTACCCTCATCCAGTACAAACAACTTCACAACCAAGCCAAATGTTTAGTTCTCAGAAACAAAAAAAAGATTATTTCCAATGCCTCCAAAACCAACATAATCACAACCCCAAGAAATTTTGGGGAGCAATCAACTCCTTACTCCATCCTAGAACAATCCACAATCCATGCCCTGATACATCCAATGAATTAGCCTTCCTCTTTAATTCTTATTTCATCGATAGTATTGCTAAGCTTACTACCACCTTCCCACCCATCAACACTAACCAACCAAACCCCACCACGCCACTTGCCACATCATCTACATTGCCAACTTTCTCACTGTCCCCCATACCTACCTCCACCATACAAAAGCTCATTCACAAACTAAAACCATGCACCAATGCCCCAGATGACCTACCTGCAGAATTTTTACAACTATCTGCCTCCTCAATTGCATACCCCATCAGCATCCTCCTTAACAGGTCCATTCAGGAATCCTGTGTACCTGATATCTAGAAAAAGGCATATGTTCTACCACTTCAGAAAGGTGGCAATAACTCTGACATCCCCAACTTCCAATCCATTGCTATTCTGTCTCCCATCTCAAAAATACTAGATAAGTGCATTCACACTCAACTCCTTAGCCACATGACTAAAAAACACCTTTTCCCCACTCAACATGGCTTTAGGCCAGAACATAGCACTAACACTGCTCTCATTTCCTTCCTGGACACAGTTAATAGAGACAGGGATGACGGATCCATAGTCTCAGCACCCTTCCTGGATATATCAACAGCATTCGACACAGTTTCCCACTCCCTTCTGCTTACTGAACTCTCTAATCTTGGCACCTCTCCCTCCACCCCTTCAGTGGTTTTCCAACTATCCAAGTCATAGGCAACAAGCTACCATATGGCAAAGCTGCTCCTATCCTTTCACCAACACTAACACGGGAGTACGCCAGGGTTCCATACTGGGTCCCCTTTTATTTGGTATATTCATCAACGACTTTCATAAAATTCTTACCCATAGTACTGTAATCCAATATACAGATGATTCTACCATTATCTGCTCTTCTAAATCTGCCACTACACTGCAGCAGCTTACCCAAAAGGCATTCACCTCAACTGAATCCTGGATGTCACAGAACCATCATGCCCTTAACCCCAACAAAACTAAACTGATAATATTTACCTCCATAAAATGTAGCCCGGTTAACAAGTCTGACTTTTCCGTTCATTCCCAAAACAATACTGTTATTAATGTTGTTCCCAGTACCAAACTGCTCGGTGTCATCATTGATGATAACTTAACTTTTGACCTTCATATCCAGAACAGAACAACATCAAGACCTTCATATCCAGAACAGAACAACATCAAAAAACCTATCAAAAGCTAAGTGCCCTTTATAGGCACAATTACTTTCTCGCCTTCTCTGCAAAAAAAGATCTTGCCTCCTCATTCCTGCTTCCTACTCTCCTATATGGCGCACCCATCCTAACCAATATTCAGTCCTCCCTAAAAACTAAACTCTACATGCTACAACAAAGTTGCCAAATTTGCTACAAATGCTAAATTCTCCTCTCACCACTGTTCCACACTACAACAACTTAATTGGTTGGAATTCCTCCACTACCTCACATACCTACAACTTACTACTGCCCATAAAATCATTTACTTCCCAGAAATCTGCCCAGCCCTCACTGTCATCTTGACCATCTACCATCCAAATTGACACCTAAGGTCAGAAAACAAAATGCTATTAAATACTGATAAACCTAAGCTCTCAGCCAGTCAAATGTGTTACTCTTTCACTGTCTCCAAGCTTTGGAATAAACTCCCTCCTTCAATAAGAACTATCAGTAGCTCCATTGCTTTTAAAAACTCCCTTAAACTTCACCTCTCATCACATTGGATATGCACCTGCACCCTTAATCACAATTCCATTGCCTGACCCCCTCCCTAAAACCATCGCATTCTATCTCTACACCTAGACTTTCTTTCCCTTCTCTCATTTATATCTACTGCTTCTGCTGACACTAGCCAGTGCCATCCCTACTCTAAGCCTTCTGCCTCCTTCTTTTCCTTTATACAATCTCCTCTTTCATCTAACAACCTTACCTACCAACTACACCTTCTATTTCTATACTTCTACCATGACTTTAACAATCCATTACCTATATCACCACGTCATACAATGTTATTACCTCAGCACTGTATGTAATTATTGCCATATTATTGAATGCTGTTATTTACTTATCTACTGTACTACCACTACCTGATAAATTCTGTATTATATAGTCTTATACCGGGAAAAGCTGAAAGACACAACAACATAGTCTTATATGTAATTACATGTGGAGCTTTTCTCCCCGAGCCTCCACTGAAAATGAGCTAATTTCTGGCCCAGTGGACTTTCCCAATAAACAAATGCAATAAATAAATAAATGAATAATGTGCACTTTCCACAGGGCATCACTGAGCATTTGGTTTGTGCAACTGATGGCAAAGTGTTTGCACATGCAAGATGCACATTTATACTGCTTTCCCATGTGTGCATAGTAAAGAGATGAGCTTCATCAATAAAATTATGAGAGTTCTATTGGTTGCTTACCTTTGTGCAATTACATTAAGTGGAGAGGTGAGGAGTCAACAGTGTGGATAGTACAGAGTGTAAGAAGCACACTTGCTGCTCAGCTGATTCTGTGCCAGCAGGTGTAAATACATGGAGAGCTTTCTTTTTTGAGCCCAGATGATACAGGGTTCAAATCCAGGTGTATTGAATATTTTTAAGTAAGTATTTATAATGCATGGAAATAATTCTTTATTATACTCTCACTGTGGGTTACCCTAACACAACTTTTTTAAAGAGCATTGTGCGGAGATAACCGCACCACTAAATAGCTATTCACAGTCACTCAGTATTGGTGCATGATACCAAACTCCACGCAAACACAAAAGATAAAAAATGAAGGGTTTCATTGGGTTTTTTCACTTATTTGTTTGGTGTACTATTCTACTTTTTACCAGATTAAAGGTGTTAACATTGGCTAGATAGGAAAGTGGTGAAATAGTGGTGGGGTTAAACAGGGGAAAAACAAAGGAAAAGCAATATAGGAATGTGCAGGAGGGAGGTAGGAAAGAACCATAGCTATCTACTTCTTCAATAGTGTAAAATGAAAATATGTACAGAATATTAGCTGAATTTGGATTGTCACCTCAACAAAGAGGGGTGACAACAACTCAATCATGTTGTATAGCCAATTGGACTGACTGAAGTTTGTCAAGAAAACATGTGGGCGAAGGGGAAAGCTATGTATGCGATGATATAATTTTTTTTTGTGGGACAGGTGCCCATTTTTATTTAACTTCAGTAACAGGAATGTTGGTTAAGACATGTAGGTATTTCTGGGTCAGGTAAGTAGGATAGGTAAGGAAGCAGATGCAAACAAACAGGACAAGCAAGAGAAGACACAGGAATGGTGAGGGACATGACAGGTTGGGGGAGACCATGATTGGGGTTAGGGAGGTAACTACTTTTACATTTCAGTATACTTTTTAACAACTGCAAATTATAAGTAATGATTACTTAAAGTAATCCTTGCAATGTGCATATATTGCATTTATGCTTGGTCAACTTATTCAGATTAAGTTAACAGGACATTTATGCCACTTCTATTGAAACTGAATTATATAATATTTATTTTTAAAGGATTTTACTATATAGGTTCATAGGTAGGTACTAGGCTATTGGCCCAAGGGCCTACATAAGCCTAGCCAACAAGGTTCCCTGGCTTATGCCACCCAAGAAAGTTATTTTCCTGTGCCACTGTCGAGCAGAGGCACAGTAGTGATCCCCGGGGTGTATTTCCTATTTCCCATCCACTCATCAAGATTTTTCTTGAAGAGTGCTAATGAAGAACTTTGCTTGACATTGATGGGTAGCCTGTTACACAGTATGGGAAGTCTCTGGGACAGGAAGCTATCCCTCCAGCATGTCTTGTTTATTGTGGTGACAAGGTTTAGGTCCCTAGAGCATGTAGCTTGGAGGGATTGAGATTTCTTTAGGTGTAGCATGGCCAAGAGCTCTGGGTTTGACATAGCTTTATATGTTAGGCAGAGATCACCTCGGAGTAGGACTATATATGTTTGTTATTTGTGTCATTTGAACACACAATGTCTGACTACATTATTAGACTTGACTCCTATACTTGGCTTGTGCTATAGATGGAAGCATGCATGATTGCTTTTTTTAATTATTATAGGCATGCTTAATTTGCTACTACTGTATAGAAGAGCAATACTTTAAATAAAATAATAGTTATGTCGTGCTGCATACATACACTTTGCTTTCCTCAGTCTCTCTAAATGGTCAGCATGGGACTTCCTATTCACCATAATCTCTTGGTTGGCTGTAGAATAAAAATAAGAGAACAAGAGAAGAACATTAAGCATACGAGTCTTGCATCTATGCAGCTACCTATTTAGTTTTAATTCTCTGTACCTGTATATTTATTTTATTTTACTTTTTTTTTACCTGGATAGTTGGAATGGGTGACAACACATTTTCAGTGAAGGCCTGTGGAGAAAAGCTCCAGAGAAAAATTACAGACAAAATTTCAGAGAAAATTACAATATATATGGGTCCGCTTTGATTCACTAAAAATTCCTTTCACTGAATCACATTTCACTGAATTTAAGTACTGTTGGGCAAATAAAATGTTTATGCCCTTTTACCCACTGTAGTGTGATCCTGGAGTTAGTATATATAGTTGTGGGGGCACAGCCCCCCACATTGGTGGAAGTGGGGGAAATTGCCCCCACCTACTTAGCTTTTATATTTATGAATCTAATTTCACTGAAAGCTAACAATATAAAACCAAAAGTAGGTGGTGGCTATGCCCCCTCCAATGTAGGGTGCTGTGCCCCCACACCTCTTTAACTATATATACTCACTGCAGGATTGCACAACGGTAGAGAAAAAGGGGATATACTTTTTATTTGCCTGACAGTACTT
>NC_056741.1:497675930-497710930 GCF_019279795.1 Protopterus annectens
TGAAGAAACTAATAATATGTGTTATATTGAAGCAAAACTTTTATTTATGTGATATTTATGTGTAGTATCCTTCTTTTGAGTTTTATGGAATCCAAGCATCCAAATCCCCACAAATCCCCCTTCAGTGATTCAGAGAATGATATGATTAATCAAGCCTTTCATCAACATGGCACCTTTCTACTTGACAGAGGACATGGGGTTATGTCTGGAAGAATGCAACAACAATGCTGTTAGGTGGCACAGCAGGACATATTATCAGGTGCATTATAGAGCCACTGATTTGATTTCATTGGCCTGGGAGACAACAGCTGTAGTGGTCCATGGGTATCTGGATACCAGGGAGTGGTCTTAGTTCTCTACAGAGACACCACAAACACCAAATGAAGAGTTCCTGTCCACTGCCAGAGATCCAGAGAGCTCAGTATAAAGCATACAACAGCATGTGTTTGATGCTCGTGCTTCTGTTATAGGGAGAAAATGTATGTCCCAGGAGGGCTTCCAGGTAGGCTTACAGATGTAATTTTTTAAAAATGTATTGTATAATAACATATTGAAAGCAATAGTTAAGTTAGTTTAATATTTTTTTGACCAGTGGGGGCCTATTTATAGATTGATACAGGTAGCAATACATTCTGGTTCATTACACATGGGTTTGGAGTGCATGTGACATCCAAGTTTCAGTTAAATGTATTGTTAATGGACATCTAAAGACAAAACATTTTCCCACTGTGCTATTGTTGTTGTGATGATGGTGTACTTGCATAACTTCTTCCAGGACCATCCTCCCTAGCAAGCATCGAGTCATCTACAAATGGTAAGCCAAACATTTTTATTTCAGTACCGATGAGCATTTGACAGAAATATGCATTTATTCGTATGTGTGAGGTGAGTGTCAGGACTGTGTGTGTATTGCTGTACCATTTATGAAAGTGGCACCCATGTCAGTATGTTAACATATATAAAATTGTAGTAGTGTAGATCTTGATTTCTTTCCTGTGTTTGTTGCTTATTATCACAGGTGATCCTGACAGTGGAAGTATAGGACTCTTACCACCTGATGTCAGAGTATCAGCAGAGTCTGATGATGGTGGCCAAACACTGGCACAGTTGGGGGTTGCAGAAGTTGAATCTGACACCAAGTTTGACATTCAGTGATCTCTTGTAATTCCATCAGACATAACCAGTTGGTCTACACAAACCCATTCTAGTGAGTTCTCAGATATAGGACAGGTGGAGGTAAGACACTTGATCAGTGTAGTGTGGTTACTGTTGCTTCAGTGCCTGTTGACTCCGGCCATAGCCAAAGTGTGGGCAAAATGCCATACAGGAGGGTTGTTAGAGGTGCTTGATAGAGGCCTGCTGTCCATCTTCCACCTGATCCTGGTGTGTCTTTCCATGCCACTGGACATATACTTAAGGCTGCCATGGAGGCATAGGCACATTCCAAAAGGGCCTCTGAGGAAATGCTTAGGGTTGATATGTGGCATAATGTGGCACAGGTTGAGATGCGCAACAGCCTGCACCATGTTGCTGATTCAATGGATTGGATGAATGACACATTGGAATGGGCGGTATCTGTGATGGAATGTCTACCGAGAGGGGCATGGCATGCACGTGGATGAAGGTCAGCCACATCATTTGATGTTAGCTGACATGGCCATGCCCAATCACGCTCCTGTAGTGGCACTACTTCCATTGTTCCATCAGTTTTTGAGGTGTCCACACCCATGTTGTGTGACAGACAGTGTGGGTCTGGGCATACATACTGAAAGAGACTGTGTCCAGCAGACATCAGTCATGTTCAAGTGGCAGCAGTGCATCTGACTGTGGACATGGACATGCTAGTGCAACTCATGGCAGAGATGGTTCTCAGGATCAGTGATGACAATGAACTGTCACATCTACCATGCATGGCTCACTCCTATCCTACATTCCAGGACATAGAGCTAGCACAATGCTTGGCTGTGTTCTTGCAGACACTTACACGCCAGTTTCACCCAGAGTGCCCATAAAGACACATGCACATAAAAGTTACATGGGTCACGCATGCGGTTTACAGCTCATTCTGTCTCAGTGGCCATTTGACACTTTATCCAAATGTCTGCATGTTTCTCTTTCTTATTCACACCCAATCACTACCTTTTGTGTCAGCCTAGGCCTCCTGCCCACCCCCACCCCCACCCCCACACACACAGCACCTTATGCAAATGATGATAACAGTGCCATATCCTTGTTTTCTATCTTTTGGATCCAGGGTTACATAACTCTTCTGTCCTATACTGCTTTCTTACAGGTTTTTGTAATGTGTACAACTCTCCCAACCTCTTAGACCAAAACAGCTGGCCCAAGCCATAAATAAAAGTGTGACAAAGGCCCATCAATGGTGATAGTTTGTTAGACCACAATTTATTAAACCTTAGATAGTTGATAGAATAACAGGTCTTGCATCATTATTTTTATGCTTTTTTCTGAAGGATATGAAGTCTGAAACTGAAATGTTTGTCATTATTTTCTAACTTCACTCCTTAATGATTTGCCAATACAAACATATGAGGTCAAACTGTGGACATTGAGTGAAAATTTGTGCATTTTAGATTTATGAATTTGTGAATCTTTGATACATGAGGCCTATTAGTTGATAGAGAATACATATTCGCATAAGTCACTGCTGTCACATCTTGATGTAATTGCTGTAAAAAATCACCCTCCTTTAGCATACTTACATTACCAAGAAACAGTATGCAAGGATATGAAAAACAAACTGAAAATATGCCTCTGCACAAGTGAAGATTCACAGCTGAATATACAAAAAAGCACTTGCAAAGTGCTGCAATAAATTCCAAAAGCTGCCAAGTGGTGAATTCCAAAGAAAACTTCCCTTTATTGACACAAATACAGGCTTAAGTGCTTTTGGCCATGAATATGGCCTTCATCAGAAACACCCTTAATCCCTATGGAAAATACTTAAATACCCTTCAGTAACTAAACATGACTATTCAATTAACCAATTAATATATTTTATACAAATAACATAAATAAAATAAAAACACTACTATAAGACACTTATAAAAACTGCAATTCTACTTGCATTTATTATATTTTGCTTTTCTACGTAAAACAACTTTAATTCACCCCACTATTAAGACCAGGTTTGTTACAAGCATTGAGCAGAATCTGTGATTTAAGCTCTTTATATTCAAGCTGTCCTTCTTTGTCTCCATTGAAATCAGGAGAAACATAGTCTATTACTGAAAACAAAAATTTTGAACACTTGGGACATTCTAATATATGTTTAAACAATGCATTGTTGTAATCTTTCTTTTTTTCCATAATAATGTTCATAAATTCTCCTTCTCAGTGATCTATTGGTTTTTCCTGTGTAGAAGGAATTACATGCTAGGCACTTTGCCATGTATACCACAAATTCTGAACCGCATGTAAACCTACCTGGCACTGTAATGTTTTTTTCATATGTACTTACTTCTACATAAGGTCCCTCTGCTATAAATCTGCACTATTTGCAGTCTAAACATTTATACATACCCTTAACATTACATTTACTGGGTGCATGTTTATTTTCTAGAATCTCTTTAAAATTCCTAGCCCTTTTACTAATGTATATGGGTTCTTCTCCCATTGAAACCTTAACTTCTTTATTTGCTACTAAAATTCTCCAATTATTATTAATAATTCCTTTGATATCTTCGCTGTCCACTGCGAAGATTAAGGACATGGCCGCTTGCCATTTCTTATCCTGCTTTGCCCTTTCTTCTCCTTCCCTAGTCTCTTTTCTTGCACCTTCCAATAAATTGCTAACTATCTTACTGGGATATCCCCTGTGCTTAAACCTCTCATGTAATTCTCTCACAAATCTGTTTTGCTAGCATCACTTGTGAGTCTCTCTACCCTAATCAGCTGCCCCTTCACTATATTATGTTTGACATACGTAGGGTGCATGCTAGTATAATGAAGTAAGCTATTACTAGCCACATTCTTGTAACTTATAACTGTACTTAATGTCTCTTGTCCTTGTTCCTTGATGATGTCTAAATCTAAATAACTAATCCTAAAGAAATTATATTCCAATGAAAATTAAAAAAAATGTGTGCTGTCATTCATTTCTTTAACAAAATCCTTTAAATTAGCTTCTGTGCCCCTCCACACAAAAAACAAATCATCAATAAGTCTGTAATATCATAAAAGATTATTGTATCCTGCTATGTGGGGCAAGAGATTATTCTCCCAATAAGCCATAACTAAATTGATATAATTGGGTGCCATCCTTGCTCCCATAGCTGCCCTCCTTGTCTGTAAAAATAATTTATTTTCAAAAATAAAAAAAATTATAAGACCGAATGTGTTCTATGCTTTCCAAAATAAACTTACTTTCTCCTACTTCAAATTGTTGACTTTCAACTAACATATAACCTACCCATTCCAAACCTTTTTCATGAGGAATGCAGGTGTACAAGGATTGCACATCTATTGTAACTAATATGTCATCTTTGTCTATCTCTAAATTTCTTATTTTATCCAAAAAATATTTTGAGTCTCTAATAAATGTCTTGGTTCCATGTACCAACCTTAATAGGGCCCTGTCAACAAATTTAGATAGGGGCTCCAACTTTGATGCCCTGGCTGCAACAATTGGTCTATATGGTGAATTCTGCTAATTTTTATGCACTTTGGGTATTCCAAAGAAATACCTAACCTTGGGTTTGTTCATCTGAAAAAATTCAAATATAATCTCCGAAATAACCCCTTTATCCAATTGATCCACCAACCATGCATCAATGTATTTATATGCTTTGTTTATTTCCAACTTTGTCACTTTTTTGTATGAATGCACATCCTTTAAAAGCTCATATACACCACTGAAATAATCAACTGTATTTACCACCACCACCACCACCACCATGAACCCCCCACCCCCCGGACTGCTCACATGATTCGGATGGAAGAATCCCTTTTTAAGGCTTCAAAACTTTCTCTTTGCTTCTTAGTTAAATTGTGATACTTTACTTTACTTTTTTGTTGCAACAAACTTCTAATTTCTACTTCACAAGTATCTTCAAAGGCTTTAATAGTAGCACGAAGTGGTAAGTTAAACACACTTGGTACTTTAAAGTCACTCTTTACATATTCCTGTTCTTGACCAAATAACAGTTTTAAATTTATCTTACCTAAGAAATCTTTAAAGTCTATAATGGTTTTAACTATATGAGACCTCCCCGGTGGAATAAAAGAAAGACCTTTAATAAAAACTTGTTTTTCATGTATTGTTAACTGTTTATTCAACACATTGAATATTTTACATGTCTGAGGCATTACCTGGTGTGTCTGTTCAACTGCCGGTTGTTCCTTCTCTGGAAATGTGGATAAATCCATGCCTGGTTTGATGTCTCCACCACCATTGACCATGTTGTCTGCTGAAATTTTTTTTGCCTCACCGCTCTGGTGTCGGTCTTATAGTCTGCTGGCTTCTCCCTGTGGTTGATTTTGCTTGCATCTCTGCTCTTCTATTCTCTTGGAGCATCTGGGAGATAAAAAACTACCATTTCCCTGCTGCTGTTGTCGATTATCATCTTGCACTTCACTATCACTGAATGCTTACCACACAGACCGTTCAACAAGTACTTGTGTTGAAGTATTTCCTCTGAAAGCCTCTTCCACTTCCTGTCTAGCATTTAAGGTGGTACTGCCAGTATTCTCATTATATGTCATGTGATCTCTATTGATTTTCTTCTCTTTTTTAAGTTTTAAAAAAGAACTTAACTTTTCTATCTTATCTTGCATTTTATTCATAACATCTTGAATTTCATGAACTGGAACTGCCAAAGTTAATTTGTCCAGTAAACCTTCTATCCACTTACCCAGTTTCTTTTCTTCTTCTTCCTGATGTTCCTTAAGAAGCTCTACTAATTTTAATCTAGTTTCTTCACATACTTAGTTCCATTTATTTAAAAATGTTGAACCAAATATGCCACTTGGTTTGCTGTTAACTTTTAAGCCCTTCAGCACTTTTTGCACTTCCAAACAAAACTTAAAATATGCAATGTCCCATTGTAAGCATTTATACTTATTCAGTGATGATTCCAAGTCTTTAAATAACCAGTCTTTATTCAAATAGACCCTCGGCATGCCCTCTCGAACCAAAAAGACTTTTGCCTCTTTTGCTGGATTTATAACTAGTGCAGTCATGGTATTTTTGATCGATTCTCTCAATTTATTACTGTTTCCATTGGTTACTTGGCTTATAAGGCAATTCAATTTCTTCTTGCCTTGCCAAGTCTGGAGTATCCATAGGATATGGATGTATAGTGAGATCTAATGTCTCTTCCCCCTCTTCCTCTCTATTGGCAGCAAGGCGAAGCATGTTTCATTAAATATCGCACAAATGAAAAACAAACTGAAAATATGCCTCTGTAAAAGTGAAGATTCACATTTGAATATACAAAAAAGCACTTGCAAGGTGTTGCAATAAATTCCAAAAGCTGCCAAGTGGTGAATTCCAAAGAAAACTTCTTTTTATTGACACAAATACAGGCTTAAGCACTTTCGGCCATGAAAATGACCTTCATCAGAAACACCCATAATCCCTATCGCAAACACATAAATACCCTTCAGTGACAAAAAATACTACTCAATTAACCAATTAATATATTTTATACAAATAACATAAATATCAAACTAAAAACACTATTATAAGACACTTATAAAAATTGCAATTCTACTTGCATTTATTATATTTTGCTTTTCTACATAAAACAAATTTATAATTCACCCCACTATTAAGACCAGGTTTGTTATAAGCATTGAACAGAATCTACCATTTAAGTTCTGTATATTAAAGATCTCCTTCTTTGTCCCCATTGAAATCAGGGGAAACATAGTCTATTACTGAAAACAAAAACTTTGAACATTTGGGACATTCTAATGCATGTTTAAACAATGCATTATTGTAATCTTTTACTTGTGTTCAAATAAAGCTGGTTGTCCGTCCAAGCTGTAGTTGTCTTGGTTCTATTGATTAGCATACACTTCAGTTACTTATGATGCAATTAGCATGCCACAATGCTTACCATGTTTGTGCAGCTCTGCATGGCATGTAGAGTTGCTTACTGAATACAAAATAGTGCGCTATCATATGTGCATCGCAGCACAATGCCACACGGTTTTAGTGGACAGTATAGGCTTTATTGAATCTGCACCTATGAGTTTAATGTAGTAACCCAAACCTGAAAAAAAAGATGTTATTGTAAGAGTGTAAATACATTAGAAGGTTATTGCACTGGACTTGGGTGGCCGTGGTGGTGCAGCGGTTAGCATTGCCACCTCACAGCAAGAGGTTTTCCAGTTCGATCCTCAGCTGGGGTGCCTTCTGTGTGGAGTCTGCATGTCCTCCATGTGGTTGCATGGGTTTCTTCCAGGTGATCCAGTTTCCTCCCACATCCCAAAGACGTGCTTTAGGTGTATTGGACACTGTAAATTGACCCTAGGCATGAGTGCGCGCGCGCACGTGTGTGTGTGTGTGTGTGTGTGTGTGTGTGTGTGTGTGTGTGTGTGTGTGTGTGTGTGTGTGTGTGTGTGTGTGTGTGTGTGCCTTCTGTGGAAGGTTGGGCACTGGGCTGGCAACTCAATACCATAAAACTCCACTGCCAATCATGAGTGGAGAGGTGATCTGTTGTGGCGACCCCTAAATGGGAAAAGCCAAAAGAAGAAGTTATTGCACTATATAATTAGTGGTATGACTATATGAAAGCATCTGAGGAGACAGAACTGAGTGCCATTAAATTACATTTCACTGTATTATATTGCATTACATTAAATCATATTTCACTACATTATATTACATTAAATTACATTTGTATGAACACAGAAGATATTAAGCATTTTATTCTGTCCTTTAATTGCACTTAAATTCTACCTTTCCTCAAACATTCTTACCCCTCACTTTATCTCCACCAGTCTTGAGTCTTCTTGAATTCCTCCATGGACTTACTCTTCACTACCCATTTTGCTAGTCCATTTTTAAGTCCACAGCACTCAATGTGAAGAAGCACATTTGAAGGTCCAATCAGTTCTTGTCCCCAACAGAACTTTGTATTTAACAGCATGGAATGTTAGTGGCCATCATTTGAATGAGCCTAGTCTGCTTCCAAACCCTTCATTAGACTCTCACTCCTCCATTTTCAGTTGTTACTACAAACTTTATGTCATCAGTGAAGGTGATGATCCTGTTCTCTTTCCCCATGTGTCTCTGACAAACACACAGAAGATTACTAAACCCAGGTACAACACATGCAGTACTGTATTAGTCATTTACTTATTTCCGAGATTATTCTCCTCACCACTAATTTTGTTCTTCTATTCAGCCCTGTAGTAATCAAATTCATTGGCTTCTTTTTGTTCCAACCCTTCCAGGTTTCTTTGTAGCTGCTGTGTTTAACTGACTCCAAGGCATTGCTACAGTCCAGCTAGACATCATATAACAGCATTTCTATGTCAAGTTCTGCTGTAACTCAGTTATAACAATATAATATAACATTAGCTTAGCACTACCGATAGCTACTAAAAGCAACATGTTGTTTGCTGCCTGATTATTTCCTGCCTTTGCTGTTGCCTAATAGACCTGAAGCTTCCTGATTTTTTTCTGCTTTCCCTTATACAAGGCTGCCAGAGTTCCTGTCCTCCAAACTCATTTTTTTCAGTGGTCGGTGATCTGCTAAAAATGCCTGTCATAGGATCACTTGACACACTGGCAAGATTCCTGAGAAACCAGGACAGTGGTCCATCTAGTCCCTCTTTTCTTCCTTAGGGAATCCAGTTTCCACTGAGTTCCTCCATCTATCTTGTGTGTTCTTTGTTCTTACTCAGTCATACCTCCATTCCAGCATGGTACCCTTTTCCACTTCTCTAGCCCCTGCCTTCCACCTCTTGTGTGCCTTGTCTTTTCCTTTAATGACTAGTATCACTGTCCAATGTAACCACATTGACTGTCTCCACTTTTTTTATAATAAACAAGCAAAATGTTTAGCTGAAATTAGACACATGTACAGAATGCAATATTTTGACTAAATCTACTTTTCTAGCAATGAGTTTAAAGACACAAGACCTAAAATTGTCTGTGCATTTTAATGTATTCGGGGCAGTAAGTTAAGTCAATAGGCCAAAAACTACTGACTTGAATATAACAATAAGTACAAGAATATTTTTTCAAACTGCACTACTTAAAGATGTTACTAATTCAGATAATTATGGCTGTTTTGGGTTGTGAGAAACTAGTGATGGCAAAAATTAATTCAGGTTTTGTTTACATAACTAGGCTTATAAAGGCCTTGGTGGTCTTTAGCCTAGTGTATACTTCTGAACCCATGCACAATGAAAGCAACAAGTGCATGTTCAGTCACACAAGTACACTGACATGGCAGATAAAGAGCCCTAATAATGATATCCATCATGACTGGGCTGATATATTTGCAGACTTAGTAAGTTTTCCAGGAGAATGCCAATTAAAAATAAGATAAGGTTATGCTAGTGAAACATGCTCCAATGAAGCTAACAGTGGATGTCAAGAGCAGAACCAAACAGAAATGGAAAGTGAAGGTGTAATTAAGAGAAAAATCAGAAAAAGCAGAATGTAGATATAATTATTCATTTGAACTAATCTGAAAGATTAGAATAAACTGTTAAACTGTAATATTTATTACAGTTTATAAATACATTTTTTACAGTTGATAAATTTGCCACAACTATATCAAGTGCTAAGTTTTCCCTATTCCAGCTAAATTGGGGATTCTGCCATCTAAAGCAAGACAAAGAGACATCTAAGCTGTGTGCAGGTACACATTTGTTAAACGTCTAGTTATTAATGTACTGGAACTGGAAGTACTGCACAGAACTGTTGTGCAGTTAATCAAAGGCTAGCAAAGTGTTGTAAATCTAATTGAATATGTGTTGGTGTGGATTCAGGCAGAGGGTGGGCACAAAAGGAAATAGATTTGCAGAGTAGAGTAAGATGAATGAATTTTAAATTAAGTAAGAGCAAATGTAAAATAAAAGTGACAAGTATGAAATACCCTGGTCATATTGTAATATCAGGGGGTCTGACACCTGATTCAGAAAAAGTCAGAATAGTTGGAGAACTGCTAAAGCATGAAGATAAGTATGTACTACAAATGCCTTTAAGAATGTAGAAGTATTTTGCAAGGTTCATACCAAGTAAGCCTGATATAACTATGCCTCTATTAAAGCTGTTAGAGCAAAATATCACCTGGAAATATATATATTAATTTGAAAAAGTATTTGAAATGCTGAAAAGTGTGTTACAAAAGCTCTGACATAAAATATTACAGTATGAAAAAAACAACTGTTTCTTTTCTAGTAAACTCATGTCAGAATGGTACAGAAACTTTAATTCAATGAGAGAATAGATATGTTCCCTGTAGGTCAATAACATTTGCAGATGCACAAACGTATACACCCAGACATAAGAGGAATTGTTAGTAAGAGGGTATCAATGTTAAAATTCTATGAGTATGTTTATGGTGCAAACATCTAAGGCTGAAACAGGCCAAATACTTTTGAAATCCTATTCTGAAAGTCTCTTTGCAAGTCACCTGCAAGAACACATAGGATGTCACAATCTATGGAAGTACTATCTGAAAATTACATTCAGACCAGGCAAACTGCATCACGAAGCAGATATATTGAATAGTACATATCAACAATAAAACCATGAAGATCTAGAAATGTTGGCACTTGTTTGGGTAAATCCATAATTAACAATGACAGAAGAGAAAAGAAATAAATCCAGAGATATGCTAACACTAGCTTAAAATGCAGGTGAAAAATATTACAGTGAACATTTGGCCTAAACAAAATGCATCAATGAGTAAATAAAGCAGTCTTATTTTGTCTTTAAAATATGAAATAAGTTATGTCAAAGGCTTAATGTTCAAACCTGACACAATAACAACTTGTAGTAAAGTAGAAGATAGGTTTTTCAAATGATACAGGAATCTTATGCAGCTATAGGTATATGCAAAAAGAGAGCGTGAGATGTAATATGTGGCCAGGAATGTTGACTGATATAGAACAAGGAGCATAGAGTTGTGCCTTCTGCAGTACATACCATGCTCAGTACTAGTACATCTATAGAGTCGAGGGCATTTATTTGTTCTATATCAAAGAAGCCATGTATCTCATATATGTAGAGTAATACTCCAAGTTTCCTTAGATGTTAAAAATAGCAGACATAGGTGCAAGTTTGCTTAGTACATTAATGTCTGTATTCTCAAGACAGGATTTCCTGAGGCTATCATTTTTTGACAATGGTCCACAATATAAAAAATAAGGAATTCAAAAGATTTTTGCATGTCTGTAAATTAAAACATAATGTCCACTCCACACTACCTAAATAAACGTAGAAATTAACACATTTTGACAGCATATAATCCCAATCTGTTAAATCTAAACTAATCAAAAAAGGAAATCAAAATGCTTTCCTTTTCTGACCAGTAAAGCAAAAATAAAAAATAAATACATAAACAAACAAACAAATAAATAAGCAACTCCAACAGCTCCTTTAGACATTATTCATCTGAATAGTGATAATGCAAGGAAGGTTTTTCATCGGGTTGTATAGAAAGCTGGGCTTAGGGGCAGCAGCAGGGTTAGGTTTACCACACATGAGTAAGGATTAGCAAGCAGTCCTGATAAGGCAAAATAATATCTCTTATGCTTGTCACCTGTTTGAAACTCCTAAATGGAATTGTAAAAAAAAACAAAAATCTTCACTACCTTGTTGTTGCCCTGACCATAATCTATATCAAACCTATTGTATGCAGAGCTAAGCATGCCTTAAAATGTTTAATGTTGTCATACATTGCTTCTGTGAGCAGTATTGAACCTATAATTTCAAATTTGGCTGCTTCAGAGTATTAATAAGCCAGAGCAATATGATAACTTAGTAATTGTGTTCTTATATCTCAGATAAAATAAAGTCTTTACATGGAAGACATATTTGTCAACCAAGGGAAACATCTTAATGTCAGATCTGCTGGTCAGATCCAACCACAATCTAATCACCCTAGACATCAATATCCCACCCCCACCCCCCATTAAGGAAACCACCATAACAAAATTCTCCAAAGCCAAGTTCATACTTCTTAAGACAGAAGTGGCAAGCTTCACGACACCCACACAGACGGAAAATAGAGGTACGACTGCTGAATCCCATACAAATGCAATGTATAAGCACTTACATGAGTGCATGGATTGTGCCATCCCCAACAGAACCAAGATGCTATCCTCCAAAAAAAGGAAGCCAATCTGATGGTCCCCTGCCATAAACAAATTCTACAACAGAAGGAAGAAGATGTTGCAAAAAAGAGTAAAATCCCCTGATTGCAGGAACTCCCTGGTAAGCCTCAGTAAGAAGTTGAGATCTCTCATAAAATCCTCCAAAGCTAGTTACAAAAATAAAATTTCCACTGATTCAAAAGACAACCACAAAGCATTATACAGCTATGTCAAGAATCTCAATGGTGACACTCAGATCTGCTCTGAGCTACAGCACAATGGCACTAGATATACAGAACCAACTGGTATTGCCAACATCCTGGCTGATAGGTTTAGTGCAAACTTCACCCCCAAAGGGCCCATCACTATACCGGAAGAATGCAAAGCCCCTGTAATCACAGCTGCACAAGTAAAGACCGCACTCTCCAAAGCCAAGAACACAGCATCCATGGGAACCGACGACATCCCAGGCTGCGGTCTGCATGAACTACAGAACAAATTGACACCCCACTTAAGTACCATGTTCAGTCATAGCCTCACTTTAGACTTTGTGACTACTGAATGGGGCACAGCAATGGTTATCCCACTCTACAAAGAGGGCACCACCATGGACCCTGGGGACTACTGCCCCATTAGCCTGACAAGCCTGGTCTGCAAGGCCATGGAATGTATCATCTCGGAGCTTATAAACAAGGACATAGGTAACCTCCAAACTCTGGACTCCACTCAGTTTGGGTTTGTAAAAGGTAGTTCATGTCTCCTAAATCTGATTGACTTTTGTGAAGCAGTCACCAGAGCCGTGGACGAGGGTAAGGTGGTGCACACAGCCTATCTTGACCTCGCCAAGGCTTTTGACACCATCCCCTACTCTGGAATTATAGATAATCTCACTAGACTGGGAATAAATCCCTATGTCACAAGATGGGTGGCCAACTGGCTCACTGACAGAACCCACACAGTGAAAGTAGCCGACTCCAAATCCAACTTCAGACCAGTGACAAGTGGAGTACCACAGGGCTCAGTCCTGGGTCCTCTCCTGTTTGGCATCTACTTCTCAGATGTCCAGGCTAATACAGCAGGTCTTTGTCTTTGGCTAACACAGTTTGCAGACGACTGCAAACTAGGTGCCATAATAGAATGTCCTAATGGTGTGGACATTCTATAAAGGGGCCTCACTGAGACTGATGCTTGGTGTCAAAGTCATGGCCTCAAGCTCAATGCCAAGAAGTGCATTGTCATCCCCTTTGGGAAAAACACTGTATCCATGAACTACCACATAGGCGGTAGCCTACTAAACACCAAAATTGTGATAAGAGACCTTGGGGCACAGGTGGACAGTAGTCTCTCCTTTGATAATCACATCACCACAGTAGTCAGAAAAGCCTTCTATGGGGCACATCTCATCACAAAGGGGTTCAGCTCCAGAAAAAAAGAGGTCATTGTTCCTCTCTACTCATTCCTCATCAGACCCATTATAAAGTAAAATGCCCCATTTGGCATGTACCTCGCAAGATATCTACAACAACTAGAAAGGCCACAGAAGTACCTCACTAAGAGGATTACCAGCCTCAAACAGATGCCATACGCAGACCGTCTCAAAAAACTCCAGCTCTTCTCCACCACTTAATGCCTACTCAGAGGCGACCTCTGCCTAACATACAAAGCCATGTCAAACCCAGATCTGTTGGACATGCTACACTTAAAGAAACCCCAATCCTTCTGAGCCACACGCTCCAGGGACCTAAACCTTGCCACCACAATAAACAGAACATGCTGGAGGGATAGATTTCTGTCCCAGAGACTTCCCATGCTCTGGAACTGACTACCCATTCATGTCAAGCAAAGCTCCTCATTAGCCCTCTTTAAGAAAAATCTCGACAATTGGATGGGAAATAAGAAATTCACCCTGGGTATCACTTCTGTGTCACTGCTAGACAGGGGCACAGGAAAATAACTTTCTTAGGTGGCGAATGCCAGGGAACATTTTTGGCTAGGCTTATATAGGCCCCAGGGCCAATAGCCTAGTACCTACCTATGAACCTATGAACCTATAATGTTAATATAATGCCACAGCATTCAGGGGGACATATAAAAGCTTAGAATGACAACAAATGTACTTAAAGTAGACTAGAACAGATATGCATCTTCCTACAGGTTTAAATTGCTTATGTATCTGGGTTTGTAAAGGTTTCAGCAGTGGTAAAAATATTTTGACTTCGATAAAAGGGGAAATTATTTGTCTAATGGGTGAGAACATCAGCAGCTGCAGGGTACTAGATGATCACATGAATGCAATCATAAAGCTCTTGAGACTAGACCACTATCTAGTGTAAACTTAGTGACATAAAAATATTTATTTATTATTTATTTTACATTTGTTGACCGGGAAAATCCGACTGGATACATGTCCATTTTCAGCGGAGGCCCGGGGAGAAAAGCTCCACATTGACAGTAATTTACATACATATGATCAGAGAATATACTACTTATTTTGATAATTAATACATAGGTACAAAGAGATATATAAACAGAGAATATACTGCTTCTTACTGAAGACTAATACGTAGGTACAAAGAGATATGCAATTGTTAACATTTAAGGTTTAGAAGAAAAAATGTCAGAATAAATGCTAGATAGAGGGACGAGCCTAAAGGAAAACATATGGAGAAGTGGGGTTCCGGAGGGTAGTGGGTTTAGTCTGGTTTGGAACATTGACAGAGCCACTGTTTTTTAAAGTGAAGGGATAGGTTTTTCTTGAATTTGGATAAAGAGGTGATGGTGGTGAGATGAGGCGGAAGGGAATTCCATATTTTACCAATGGAATTTGCAAACAGCGAGTCACCTCCAAAGTTACAGGATTTGACTGTTTGAGCAAGTAGCCTATTTGCTGAGCGCAGACTAGTTAGGTTTAGATATGGGGTGATTAAATTACGCAGTGCAGGAATGGAATCAGGTTGATTAAGAATTTTAAAAGCTACTGTTAGCTGGGTCTGTTGGAGTAGGTTAGGTAGTTCCACCCAGCCTAGGTTGTGCAGGTTGATACAGTGATGGGTTTTATAAGGCATGCCAGTAACAAATCTAGCAATGTGATTGTAGCAACCTGAGAGCTTATTTAGGTCTGATTTGTACAGGTTGGTGAGTATGGGTGAGGCATAAAGGAGTGAGGAGAGGAGATGAGACCGGGCTGTGGCTTCTCTTGCCTTGGGAGTTAGAAAGGATCTTATTCTATAAAGAGACCCCAGTTTTTTGTTAACTGTTTTAATAGTTTGGTTAATGTGAAGGTCGAATCTGAGTTTGTTGTCTATGGTAACACCTAGTAATTTGGAGTTTGAGTCTGGGGATATAGTAGTCCCATTTTTGGATTGAACAGAAAAGAGTATAGAGGAAGTTTTATGGGTAGGCTGGAAGAGTAATAGTTTGTTTTTTTAGGGTTAAGGATCAAGTGGCGACCTAGCAACCAGTCTTCAACTGCAGTCAGACAGTCTTGGGTTTTGGATAATAGCTTGGTTGGTGACCTGTCCGTGTTTATTAGTGTTGAATCGTCCGCATATTGTATACAGGAGGTCTCGAGGATGACTGTGTGGAGGTCATTTATAAAAATAGAAAAGAGTAGGGGTCCCAGGATGGAGCCTTGGGGAACCCCTGTGGAGTTAGGTAATAGGGGCGAGAGTTTGTTTTGCCATAGTACGGCTTGATTTCTATCTGAGAGATAGGCTTGAAACCATTTGAGTGTTGTGTTGTCTAGTTCGAATGTTTTTAGAGTGTTGTGAAGTAGTTGGTGGTTGACCATGTCAAAGGCCTTTGATAGGTCAAGAAAGAGAGCGGATGACATGTTTTTGTTGTTTTTGTTGTGGTTTATTGTGTCAGTGAAGGACAGGAGGGCGGTAGTAGTGCTGTGTTTGGGTCTGAAGCCATGCTGTGAGGTAGTTAGGAGCTTGCTCTGGGTTAGGTAGTGTACTAGTTGTTTGTGTATGCATTTTTCCATGATTTTAGCAAGTGGTGACAAAATGGCTATTGGCCTGTAGTTGAATAGATCAGTAGATGTCCCACCTTTGTGGAGAGGGATAACGTGGGAGATTTTCCAAATTGAGGGGATAGTAGATTCTGTTATGGTGTGGTTGATTAGGATGGAGATGGGGTAGGCTATGACCTCTGCAGCATTTTGTAGATAATCAGCTGGTAGTAGGTCAGCAGCAATGGTAGTAGGTTTTAGTTTCTTCAGGAGGGATCTAATGAAGGAAGTGGAAACAGGTTGTAGGTGGAAGGAGGGTTCTGACTTCAGAGTCGAACTCATGTTAGTGGGGCTGGTGGGAGGTTGTTGTGCCGCTAAGGATTTGATAACATTGATAAAGAAAAAGTTGAATGTATTGGCCACTTCTTCAGGACTTTTATCATTTAGGTTGGCTGGAGTTGGAGTCGAGGTGTTGCCTGGATGGAGAAGGTTGTTAATACCTGCCCAGAACTTTTGGGGATTATGTTGGTGTTTATTTTGGAGTTGGTGGTAGTAATTCTTTTTGTCTAGTAAAATAGATTTTTTTGTCACATTTCTAAGTTGTTGGAAGTGAGATCGGTCTAGGGGGGTTTTGGAGGCACGCCATTTGTCCCAGGCGTTGTTTCTAAGTTTGATTTTGGATTTAGAGTCTTTTGTTAGCCATGGAGCAGTCAGGTTTTTAACCTTGGCTGAACGTGTGGGGGCATGGGAATTGAGTATTTTTATAAAGGTGGAATTAAAGGTTATTACGGCTTCCTCGAGAGGGAGGTATTTAAGATTAGACCAGTTACAGGACTGTAGCTCTAGTTGGAATTTAGCAAGGTCAAATTGTTTAGTGTTCCTGATTGATTTATACACTGGTAGTTTACATCTCCCTACCTTATTTTTCTCTATGTAGGTTATAAGATGGTCACTGAGTTCATTTGGGAGAGTCCCAGATTTATAGGCATGAGATGGACTGTTAGTGAGTATCCAGTCAAGAAGACTTTCTTTTTGGTTGGAGTTGCCAATTCTGGTGGGGGAGGTTATGATTTGTGAGAAACCATGGAGATTTATGAGGGTGGGGTTGGTCTCAGAGGAACATTGGTTCCAGTCTATATTCATATCACCCAGGATAATAGTTTCCTGGGGGCAATTGATAGCAAGCCAATTTAAGACATGCTCAAGTGTGTCAGTGTTGCTTCCAGGGGGGATGTAGATCACAAGTAGATTGATGCTTTTTTCCTTATTTACTTGTATCTTCAGAGAAATTAATTCTGCATTGGAGATCTGGGGGGGTTGTGAGGGGTTCAAAGTAATATTTTATGAGCATTTGTAGAGGATGGCGAGACCACCTCCTTTTTTATTGGGCGGTCATTTCTGTATATGTTATAGCCTTGTGGGGTGATTTCAGTGTCTTTTGTGGCTGGTTTTAGCCAGGTTTCAGTCAGGCACATAATGTCGGGGTGGTATGAGTTTAACAGGGCGTGCAAGTTGTGTATTTTGTTGTTTAGACTTCTTATATTAAGATGGCAGATAAGGAGGGAGTTTGGAGAGTTAGGGGGAAGTGATAGGTTATGAGAGTAAGTGTTTGTGATAGGGCCTGGGTTGGGGTGGATGTCACCATCCTTGGGCAAGTTTTTTCTCAGATGTTCTATGAGTTTCAGGAGTTTGAGTAATAATATATCAGCATATTTGGATTTAGGAGAGTTAAATCTTGGTTTATAGGGGTGGGGGTATTTGGTGTATTGTACTATATTGGTTGGGTAGTGAGTAGGGTAAGCAGTGTAAGGTAAGGTTGATAGCCTACAAGTATGGAACTTGGGATAGTGATATCCCTTGTAGATAGTGTCCTCATAAGTAGTTAGCGCGTATAGTGATGTAAGGACTAATAGAGTAAGGGGCAGAGTTTTTATGGTTGGCTTGAGAAACAGAGAGAGGTGGGGCTTCATGGTATCTAACATGGTTATGGGTGTTTAGGCAGATAACAAGTGAGGTGGGAGTGGTTCAAGTGTAGGGAGGTGGGGGGATGTAAGATAAAGTCACACGTGATTGTGTGAGAGCGTGGATAGTAGTGGGTGTGGTTAGTTAGGTATAAAAGTAGGACCACTGGGGGCGGGTGGGATATGGGGGCAGGGAGGGGCGCGGAGCGAGCCCGAGCGCAGCGAGGGCGAGCGGAGCGGGGTTAATCCGACCCCACACTGACCAAGGTAATGGAGAATATAGTAAGATTTTACTTTTATCTTTTGCTTTTGCCCAATGGAAAATATAGTTAGATTTTTATTTTTATCTTTTGCTTTTGCCCAATATTTACACCAATTATCGGCCGTTAATGGGATGTACTGCTGTGTTGCTAGACTCGGGTAGGAGTTTAAGAGGGGTTATTTATATTAATCTTGGTTTATAATTGTAGTACTGGATATTGACCTTGTCTGTTTAGGTTACTGTGCTGGACGAGGTCTTTAACAGCTTTCAGCTCACATAAACAGTTTAGTATAGTGGCGCTTCTGGTAAGGGCGACCGGGGAATTAACTGGGCAAAACCTGGGAGAAGAAGAATATAAACACTTAGAGCTTACACTCAAACACTGTTCCTTCAGAGAGGACTATACAGCAGCTTATCCACATGTCTTATCCACATTTCCTATGCATTCATGCTTACAATCTTTATGTAACAAGTTAAATAGACAGTTAGGGAATCTTAGGTTACACAAGAAGTCTGTCTAATCCACTCTATCTGTGCAGTTCACAAGTTATGCTTTAAGCTACAGAGACAAGATCCAACTATATAATTTAAACCAAGAGAATATCCTGTTACTATAGCCTGGTCAACAGTAAAACATACGCCTACAATAGCATTAGTGAAAAAATTGAGTGCTGCAACGTTAAAAATGGTGTAGCCTGCAGCTAAAATATGCTAGTAGAGCAAACTATGCATGCCAGAACAGGCTGGAAGAAGGGTATGCCTTGGGGGCTGAAGAAAGCGTTCTACAAATTGAAAGGAAGGCTCACTGGAACAGTTCTACAACTAGGTCATCCCTGGTAGTCAGTGGGTGAGGTAAGTTGTGAACAAGCTACATTACATAAAGTAAAATTTTGTCTGACATGAATGGTAAGGAATAACGAGGGACTGAAAATGAGGCCAGATTGGGTAGAGATATATTTAATGGAGTGCAGGCAGAGACAGGCATTTATGTATTTATTTATATATCCTGTGTTGACCGGGTTATTCCCAATAGGCTAATGGCTTATTTTCAGGTGAGACCAGAGATGGTATTCATACAACTAGGGGAAATTCGTCCAGGGCATCAGGAAATCTCCCCCTACTAGTTTTCATAAGTGCTGTGAAATCTTTTACATCTACTTGGGGTACCACCAATTCAAGCAGATGGGACCTCTGGTTAACATCTCATCTGAAGGCATTCAATTAAGTTAGATGACAGTGCTACAGAGCAGAATCTATACTCTGACATTTTTTATCCAACATTCTGTCTTGAAGGGCTGTGGCAAAGAACATATACATTTCCATATGAAAGCTGAAGCGGGGTCCTTTCTTGTGGAAGTACTCTTGATCACTGCATTCAGCAATGCAACTCCTGTACTGCTAGCAGAAAGTTATGGAGATTCACATAACTGGTGAAAACATGCAAAGGCAGCTTGCTCTCATCTGTGAAAGCAATCATCCGAAGGAAGAAACTGATATGGAATAAGGTGAAGTCCCAAGACTGGAAAAACTCCCTTATCAGCCTCAACAAAAAGTTGAGATCCCTCATCAAATCCTCTAAAGCTAGGTATGAAAACAGAATTGCAGCAGATAGTAAAGACAACCACAAGGTCTTCTATAGTTATGTAAAGAATCTCCATGGCAATACCCAGATTTGCTCTGAGCTACTGCACAATGGTACCTCCTATACTGAGCCAACAGATATTGGCAATATACTGGCCAACAGATTCAGTGCCAACTTTACCCCTCTCCCCCTCCCCAAGGGACCAGTTACAATACCAGTAGATTGTCAGGTACCCAGTATTACTGCTGCACAGGTTAAAACAGCACTGTCCAAGGCCAAAAACACAGCTTCTATGGGACCTGACAATATCCCTGTTTGTGTTCTACATGAACTACAGAGTAAACTGGCACTTCACCTGTGTGCCCTGTACAATCACAGCCTCACCTCAAGCTTTGTCCCCACAGAATGGTGCACTGCTACAGTCATCCCTCTCCACAAAGGAGGAGCGACTACATACCCTGGGGACTATCACCCCATTAGCCTGACGAGTCTGATATGCAAAGCTATGGAATGTATCATCATGGACCTAATAAATAAGGACATAGGGAATCTCCAAACTCTGGATTCCACACAGTTTGGTTTTGTGAAGTGTAGCTCATGCTCAACTTGGTCAACTTTGAGTCAGTCACCAGAGCTGTGGATGAACAAAAGGTGGTTCATACAGCCTGCCTTGATCTGGCCAAGGCCTTTTATACCATTCCTCACTCAGGAATCACAGAAAAATTCACTAAGCTAGGCATCACCCCTATATCACTAGGTGGGTTGCAAACTGGCTCACAGTTAGAACACACAGTGTGAAAGTAGCTGACTCCAAGTCAGACTGCCAACCAGTCATGAGTGGAGTCACAGAGGGTTCGGTCCTGGGTCCTCTCCTGTTTGCTATCTACTTCTCTGAAGTCCAGGCCAACATGAAGAGACTCTGGCTGACAAAGTTCACAGATGATTGCAAGTTGGGAGCTATTATTAACTCCCCGAGTGATGTTGACACCCTACAGAAAGGCTTCACCGAGACCAATGACTGGTGTCAGAACCATGACATTAAGCTCATTGCCAAAAAATGTGTCATCATCCCCTTTGAGAAAAACCCAGTCCCCATGAATTACCACACTGATGGTAGCCCACTGAACACAGAAGGCATTATAAGAGATCTGGGAACACAGGTTGACAGCAACGTCTCTTTTGACCACCACATTGCCACTGTGGTCAGAAATTCCTTCTATGTGGCACATCTCATTACTAAGAGCTTTGCATCAAGGAAGAAAGAGGTCATTGTCTCCCTCTACTCTTCCCTCATTAGGCCAATCATTGAGTACAATTCCCTATTTAGCATGTACCTCACTAAACACCTGCAACAACTGGAGAGGCTGCAAAAGTACCTCGCAAAGAGGATCCTAGGCCTTAAACATTTGTCCTATATGGACAGACTAAAAAAACTCCAATGATTTTCTGTCTCATATCACCTACTTAGAGGCGATCTCTGCTTGACTTACAAAGCCATGTCTGACCCAGCTCTGTTAGAAATGCTACATCTAAAGAAATCTCAATCCCTCTGCACCACATGTTCCAGAGACCTCAACCTCATTACCATAATCAACAAAACATGCTGGAGGGACAGGTTCATAACCGAGAGACTGCCCATGCTATGGAATAGACTTCCTATACATGTCAAGCAGAGCACCTCACTGGCCCTCTTCAAGAGAAATCTTGATGAGTGGATGGGAAATACAAAATTCACCCCAGGGATCACTCCAGTGGCTTTACTAGACAGAGGCACTGGGAATTAAGGTTGGGTGGCACAATGCTAGGGTAATCCTATGGGCTAGGCTTGTAAAGGCTGCAGGGACTATAGCCTAGTACACACCTATGAACCTATGCTGGAAAGAAGAAATTAAGTACACTAGACAAAGGTAAGAAGTTCATTTGCAAGGATTTCTTTTGCAGACTATGTTCATGGAGTGAAGTTTTCTGCCTATACAAGGAAAAATACTAAAGCATTATATTTTAGAGTTTATGAGCACTTGCGTGCAATAGATAATAATGATGATAACAATGCATTACTTAAGTGTTTAAACTATGCTCCAAAACAAAAACATTTTTTTTATTTTATGTATTTATTGATTGATTAATTGATTGATTGATTGATTGTAAATGATGCAGCCAATATTTTTTTTACTTTCGATTTGATGCCTAAGATGATCTTGACCAAAAAGAATATAGTTGGCTTCTAAGATTAAATGCATGCTGTCTCCTTGGCCTGAATTACACAGGGATTTTTAAATGGTATTAAAAAAAATTAAAGCACTGATCTTGTGACTGTGTCACAAGATTCAAAGTCACATGAGCTCTTAGTTTTTTTTTTGTTATATAAGCAGTGATAATAAATGTCTCCTCAGTCTGACAAAGTCTCTGCTATAAAACACTTGCAAAAACTGATGGAATACAAGATAATGGAATAACATTTTTTTTTTATTTTTATCTAAATTTATTTTGTAGATAAATGCAAATATCTGTACTTCCATGTGCCTGAACAGCACAAATACTATGCAATTTTCATTCAGCTTTCCTTTATATTTTACCTTGTACTTGTATCACTTGCAGCCTGTCAGTAAAATGGCCATGTCAATATGGAAAGTGTGCCTTGTTTTGTACAACCCCGCAAGGAATAACATATGGCATATTTATTGCTGCTAATTCTTTTACTCCAAGCTTATGTCAGACTGCATGTTTCCAGCATCTTTATGGAATCCTGAACCAAACATCTACTTACCATACTTCATAGGGGTACTGTTACCAGAAATGTTATAACAAATGCATATATTCATAACCACTGTTATGCATGTATATGCTAATATCTTAATTTCCATCTGGCCAAAAGTAATGGATACTGCGGCTTTTCTTTATCTATTGTCACTTTTCTCCTGGACTCTGAAACTCCTGCCATTCTTTTCCAGCCAGTGAAATATTAATGCAAACAGAAAACGTTTTGTATACTTCTGGTAATAAGCAATAATTTATCTTAATTTCTGCTCATATCTTTCACTCCATTTTCATGTAAGCCTGTGGGCGGTACTTATAGTCCATGACTTGACACGTTCATAGTGGTGATCTGAAAGAGCAGTGCTATGTGGTTATGCAATTCCTGAACTTTTAAGATGACTACAGAAATGCACTGAATGTTTCATGAACATGTCCTCCCATTGCAAAAGTGTAACATGCTTAATGCATAACTGATAGGGGGACAGTTACTATGGTGTTAAAGGGCTTTCTACATATCTGTATGAGTTTTATTCATAGACATGAATCTATAATGAACTCATTTGCATACAAAGTACGTAAATAGTCCTGAACTTGCACCAGTAAGCAGTAGTTTCTGGAAGAATATGGAGCTGCAAGGGGAGATTAGTCAGTGCTTCTGCATTCCTGGACATTTTACTAAAGTGGTCACTTAGGGAAATGTTTCATTTTGATGCTTGCACATATCTGGACGTTACTGAAGGGGTTGCTTGGATAGATACTTCATTTTGGTGCTTGTGCATACTATGGGGTATTACTGAAGGGATCACTTTGGTGAATGTTTCATTTTAGTGCTTGTGCATACTAGAAATGTTACTGAAGCGGCCACTTGGAGAAATAATTCATTTGTGTGTCAGGGAAGTGTTTGTGCATACATAGTCAGATTGCTAAAGTGATTGCTGGACAAAATAATTTAGATTTCCAATATGCAGGTGTCTTAGCCTATGTATAATCCTACATACAATGTTTAATTACTATTACTGTTAAGGAGCTTTTCTCCTCGGGTCTCCGCTGAAAAGGAGCTACTGGCCCAGTCAGACTAACCCGGTTAACAAATGTCAAATAAATAAATAAATAAATTATTGTATCATTATAAACTAATGAAGGGGTTGTTGGGGGAAATAATTAGTTTGTCAGGGAAGTGCTTATGCATACTTAGACAAACAAGTTCATGGACTGCAACTCCAATATCAAAGGCAAAGCATCATTTTAACAATGGATGTGTATACTACATGGATTTTGGACTAAAAATTGCAAAAAAATGCTTCATTAGGATACTTTGCTTTACAAAATTTCTCATTTGCATTTCATTATTTTTAAGGCCTTTTGCGTTAACATAAATGGCCTCTGTGAATCTTCCCTTTGCTACAATCATTTGTAAGCATCAGGAATATCCCTATCACATTTGTGCAAGTGATTATAAATATTGGCTTCTGTGTTGTCAGCATTCCTTTAGAATTCTGAGCCAGTTTCACATTCACTGCATTCTGAAAGGGAGGGATTGTATAATTATTAAACCAGTAAGCCCATTTTCTTACATTGTGCAATGCACAAGTATGTTTATCTTTCAAAATAATGTACCAATGCACAAGCGTGTTTATCTTTTAGAATACTGTACTAATCTGTATAAAATATAATTGTTTTTTCAATAAAACATTTAAAATAATGTACTAATCTGTGTAAAATATAATTGTTTTTCCAATAAAACATGTAACATAGGAGCATGTAAACATATAAAGCTATTTAGGAATGACAGTTATTCTTTTATTTGGAGTTATAGCCTGTCTGTGAAAACGTAACTTTTCTCAAAGAAACAGGATGGTATTATTTATTTATTTATTTATTGATTGATTGTAAGTAGAGCTTCTTTCTGTACTGAGCAATGCAGCAACAGAAAGCTTAACTTTAGTGTTCTGAAGATCAAAGGAAATTAGAATTTTTAAACTCTTAAATGGAATTTGTGTAAACACGACTGCATTAACTGTATTTTCCTAGTGTCTTTTCATTCCAGGACATCCCTTTGACAATCTGCATCAACTTGAGCTTTTCTAAAACTCCAAATGGTGACACTATGCCCTGTTACTAAACAGCACAGCGGACTTGAGGGACTGAGAGCTCATTATCCCTGAATTGTATACAATTACTAAATGTTTTTAAAAATTCAGAGGTATGTAGATTGCAGTAATCCGTTAATTTGTGTTAGTAGTAGGGACAATACCTGGCATCTTTCTAAATGCCTTCTGTCAGTTCATATCTATTGTTTCATAATTCTTTCGGAAGCTTTTACCAGTAGTATTAGTTAGAGCAACACCTGGTAACTAGTGCTTTTTCTAATGAAAGATTTATGTTGTACTTATGTGTGCTACTGTTTAGCTGTATAGTGACTTTTCAACGTGTACTACTTAATGTTTGGTTACTTTTAAGTAAATTACCTCATTATATAACTTACACATGTGGCTGGTGGTTTATTTATTAGCCTGAGGGTATTTACTCTATTTTCTGGAAGTGTAACAAGTTTGCAGACTTTAAAGATTCCCTGCAGACTGCTCTGTCAGAGATTTTAGGTGAGCAAATTGGTGTAACAAAGGAAATTATTTTTAAGCTATGATACAAAATCAGGCAGGAACTGAATGAGCTATGTAATGGCTGACTGACAATGAATGTATATATTATAAGTGATGTATAATGTTTGCAGCTACAGTTGTGTCAACATGATTTGATAGGGCTGTTGGCATTAAATAGGTATCACTAGCCCTTCCTGTAAAACATTTTATCAGTGAATGCAAAATACATTTGGCTAAGTCTTAAAATTGCAGTAAAGGCACTAGACTCATGATGAAGTGGGAAAAATCCTGCTAAGACAGTGGTCATAACTCTGCTCTGAAGCTGTTCAAAGTATGGCAGGTGTTGGTTATAATTCAAGGCAGCAGTGCACATTGGCCAGATGCTCTTAAGGTCAGCTTCCCTGCAGATTTATTGATGTTCAGCAGTACTGATTAAAAGACACTACTCCTAGATGTAGCATACAAATTGCTAATAGCTGGTAAGATGATAAATCCATCATAAATACTATGAAAAACCAAATGTTTTATATTAATTTCTGCTTCATGCTAATACCCACCTGCATGAAATTTGGAGATAGGGAAACTAGTTTAGAGACTTTATCTGGACAACCATAAAAACTGATTTTTATAACATTATCTTTCATGACTGCATGTATAGTATGTTTTTGCAAATTGTTTATATTCATTATAATATATGTATGTTATAATTTTTATTTTAATTTATGACTAAAATCATTTAAAATATTAACTGTTTTAGCAGTGATTGGTAGACTTCATCACTTTTAGTCTGTGTGTAAGTGACTACATGTTTTTCATTTGCAAGTATGCTTGTTTTGATTCTGAAAATGTCTGGTTCACTGTAAACAAAAGCACTAAACTAAATAAATGAGAGTTTCCATTTCTAATAACCTTACATTTTTGGTGTTGTACATTGGTTCCACCCACCTCCACTACCACCTTAATAATGGGTTCTTACATTAATGCTAACGATACCTCCATCCCAACCCTAACCATACACCTTCCCTAACAAAAAAAATAAAAAAAACTCCTGCAATACTGCCACTGCAGAAGACACATGTAGATACACAAACATACACAAAAACACAATCTCAATACTGCATCTACCCCCTTACCCAGCCCTGACCCTAATCCTAAAATGCATACACTACCACACAAGCATACAACACCTATTCCTCACCTATTCCCAACCCTAACACTCAAACACACTAACAAACACTGTCACCCCGTCCAAACCCCACTCACCTGTCTTGATGAAACTTATTCTCAATATTATGACCATTTGACTATCCATACATTTTGATAAAAAGCACCACTCCTAGCAAAACAGACATTCAACGAAATGCAGGGAAGCCATGTATAGATAGATAGATGATAGGTAGATATGATTTGCTTATCTTTGAGGGAGAGAATTGAAAATACTATTATCTAAACTAAAAAAAAAAAAATTAAACCAAATGATTGCAAATGTAAACAAATGCATTATATTTGCAGCCAAAGAAAACTACAAGCCTATTCTTTCATGTGAGGGCTTTGTTCTCCACACTGACTTATGTGTGGGCTATGTCCCCAAACACTCCTGTAAATTATATATTAACTCCACAACCATGGAAAAGCAGGATTTCCGCAACTATAATACAGTCAAACTGGTGAAGTCTGATTGTAATATAATTTGACCACTTTCAAGTAAATTCCAAAAATGACAGCATATGATTAATGCATGCCATGTCCAAACCAATGTCACCCATATCTATTTATCTATCTATAGAAAAATAATTTTTATAAATATATAATATATAAATGTGCGTGCATATATATGAATGTGGCATGGAATGTTGTTCAATTAATGCTTTGTCAGATTACAAATGATCAAACCTATTTTGCGAGAAAAGCACAACTTCACAACACTACTTTTGTCAACTGCATCGGAGAAGATAGGACTTTCTTTCTTGCATGACCAGTTGTAGCATTTGCAGGGGAGTTCTGATGGGTTTGTTTTGGTAGGATATCTTTATTTATTTGTGAGTAAACAATATATGTAGTTGTGGTTGGATATCTATACATACATATAGAGGTTGTTAAAGCAATGGTAGTTGCACCAAATGTTAATATAAAAATACTGTAATGAAATGTTGGTTTAGTGAAATGCAGCAATAACAAGGTGCTTAAGGAGTACAGATGCTGTTATGTCCTTGGTACAGTTGAATAAGTTGAAGTATTTCAGCTATAGCAAACCTTTTCTTTAAGGAAGTACTTCAATTACAGGTCTAAGAAAATGAACTCTGCTGTTCTTAATTAGCACAGTTCATGGATTTGCATTCTTCCTATGCTTGTGTGATTTTGGAGAAGCTATATTTAAGTAAGGGAGTATGGTGGGTGTCCGTGCCGAAACACAGTGTGTCATGTTGCAATAGCTACAATGCAATGTAACTGCATTAAGTGTTTTACTGTTTTCCTGCTGTTGCTAAAATTTCTGGTAATAGTGAATTAAAACTATTAAACTAGAGTGTGCTAACTTTTTGTGTTAGTGTTGGCAAAAACATGAATGACTATAAGATTTTGACCTTACCTGTATTTTTATTATGCTAAATTCTTTTCACAGCCTTTCTACATGTTTGACATTCTCATGCATTCATACAAACATGAAAAAAATGCTGATGTACAAGACAGCAAGGTGGATTCAATAAACTCTACACAGCTTGTTAAAACCATGGGCCGGATTCACAAAACCTCTGTGTAAGACTTAATATGTCTTACTTGGAGGCTGCAGTTGAACGGTATGACGTCAGCATGCCATGAATATTCATGAGGGCATGCTGACTCATCCGTAACTCTTACACGGACTGTGTAGGCAAGCAGGGGGCATGTCTGACTGCCGAGCAGTCTAAACATCCACACCCCTGCAAGGTTTTAAAAAGCATAATGTCAACAGACAAGAGTGAGTCCGCTCAAATGTACTTGCACCCAAAACTACACTCCCTGACACTGTAAACCCCCATCAGAGTTATAAAACAGAAAAGATTATTTATTTTTTTAAATCCACGATACAGCTGCACGTATTTGTGCGTGTCTGTGCGGGTGTGCCCATTGCTTAACCACAGTTAGCAATTGTGACATTGAAGAGCATATAAGAACTACTGATGCACATTAATCCAGATAGCAGTAGCGTAATGGTAGAGCGTATGCACAAAGAGAAGCCATTCACAGTTTGAGTCCCACCACTCCCTTCTTATTTATGTTTTAAATCAGTATTTGAAATAATACCAGACAAATATGATTCAAATTTTATTAAAAGCAGTGACATGGCCAATGTATCAGCGAACAAAATATATATTTTACAAAGGCCCAAATATATAATAGCCTGCCGTTAAGCAACATTTTACACAGCTAAACACAGGTGCCCGTAGTTTAATAGTGCTATACCCATCTAAACAGAGTTGCTCATAGTTTAATAGCGCTTCACCCAGCTAAACAGAGTTGCCCATAGTGTAATAGTGCTTTACCCAGCGCACTAGAGTTGCCCAACATTTAAAAACGCTTTACCCAGCGCAATGTGTTTGCGTGGACGTGCGCACCGCGCCAACCAGGGCAACATAGGGCACAGGGGAGCAATGTAGAACTAAGTTGCTTAAACGCAGCCACACCCCCTAGCCTGTCTAGACAGTATGAAAATAAAAGCATGACAAGGTTTGAACCCAGGACCCTTTGCATCATAATCAAAGTACAGAACCACTAAGCCATGACAACATAGGGGAAATAGCCACTATTAACATACATAAACTGAGGAATGGTAGTTCAACCATTACTAAGCAGGTCTGCAGTCAGCCAAGAATTTTACAAAATTGCCAATCACAAAAAAGTGTGGGAAATGTGGCATATTTAAGCCCCACAGGCAGAAATACACGCCATAACTGATTGTAGCTCACATCTGTGGTCAGAATGTCTGGTGTTGGAGAGGGAGTGCGCTTCTGAGCTAAGAGATGGGGCACCGAGGAGTCCAAATACATGGTTTGGCTCCTAGTCCACCGTCACGAGGCAAGACTCCTGCAGGGCCAGTTCCAAGGGATGAAGTACAAGGCAGAGGCTTGGAACTGGTTAGCTCATGACCTCACCAGTGCCACAGGCATTCCCCAGACTGGTGAGCAGGTCCGTCACCACCATGCGGACCTGAAAAGATGAAAGGAGGACCGCCTGAACCAGTGGATACAGGAGGCCCATGAGATGCGGGATGCCCCACAACTGAGTATGTAGCCATGGAATGCAGTATGTAAGGATTTAAAATGGAGTATGTATAATGGATAGGAATGTCTCAATATCCCTTCATTTACTTTACAGCTGCAGGTGACCGTGTTACGAATCAGCAAGCCTATGCTGATAGGCTGCTAAGGCTGCGCCGCCAGGCAGGTTAGTGATTATTCTGCATGTATTGTTATATAAAATATGGGAGAGTGCATGAAAGAAAATGTTGTAGTCCAATAATACAGCCATAAAATGGACTGAATAAGTCCTCTGCATGTACTGTCAGATAAAAACATTAGAGAGGCAGAAAAAGAGTGTAGTGACCCATTAAGAAAGGTAACAAATGTCTGGAATAATATCTCTGCAGGCACTGTCATATAAAATAATATGTGAGTGAGCCTGAAAAAAAGAGTGTGCTAACCTATTAATAAAGGTATAATATGTCGTGAACATGTCTGCCATATATACCATTAAAACAAATAAAAGAGTGAGCCTGTAGAAAAGTGTGTAATGTCATTAATAAAGGTCTAAAACCCAGCGTGTGTCTGTTTCACTTAGTATGAAATGTTGTTGTACCCTTGCATTATACAAATAGCAATGTGTTAGAAAGTGCTGGCAATCCAGAGTTCTGCAGTCCCATCTAAAGTGGGTGATGGAAGTGCTAGTAGCTGTGAAGTAAATATACAGTCCTCAACAGTCAGTTACTGGCTGGCATGCATAAGTAAATCTGGCACACAAGTAGCAAGCAAACATGTTCCCCAGAAATGTAAGTGTGCTTCAATAAATGCAGGGTTCTGTACAATTAGAAGTAAAAATGTCATGTGAAAACATCCAGATATGTAGATAAAGAAATATAAATGCAACCATCAAATATGTAGCAGTAATATCTGTATCCTAGACAGTTAGTATGTGAGATATAGGTCAAGTATAGATTGAACTAGCCAAACCCACTACACAAGCTAATGCATGGTGGCAAGTGTAATAATACATGTAGGGAATATACACCTGCAGTCACTAGGAATGTAGTGTAGAGTAAAAGTGTTTATAAGATGTTAATGGAGGTTTTTTTACACCCTACTGTTTGTGCATAAACCATGCAATTCCGCACCTCAATGGGTAAGTGTAATCTTAAATATTTGTCAGGATATATGTTCTATTGTTCCATAAATAATTGCACTCATGTTGATGCATGTGCCCTGTTCAAACACCATGTTCATGGTGGCCTGTTGCTACCAATCATCCCTGCATGAGTTTGGAATAACCACTGTTGTTCAATATATGCACGTGTTATGTTTGCTGTTCAACTGTTGGAACTGTGGTGTGTTGGGTTAATGGGAATATTACTGCATGCTGTTACAACTAATCTGGAATGCTGTTGTTTATGTTGTAATGAAACACACTGAATCACAGAATGTATGGGAAGGCCGGTCCCAGCGGATCCACTGTCCCTCCTCAGTTGGCGAGTGCACCTGGCACCAGTGGCTCTGGTGCCCAGCCCGGACTCCCCTCCTCCATTGGTCCTGTGTCACCTTCAGGTGGAAGCACTGCAGGGGATGGGGCTTGTCCCCCCGTGCAAGCATTGGCAGAGAAGGGCCACCTGTCACCCTTCGAAGGGTCCGGGCTGTGGTGTATAGGGAGATCCAGCATTCAGTCACTGATCCCCTACACCAGCTTGAGGCGAGAGTGGCACGTCTCACGGATGAGCCTGCCTGTCCTACTCAGCCCCCAGCACAGCCACCCCCGGGGCTGTGAAGATGCAGTGGTGACTGCCCATGGGTGGGGATCTCAGTTCCACTGTTACCATCTGTGGGCTCATGGGCTTGCGATTTCCAAACAACCTTCCCCATCAATTGTGTTCACCCACTCCATGTGTCAAATTCTGCCCCTGTATGTGTCTTGTTTGTCTTGTTTGTTTACCTCCCCAACCTACCTCCCCAAATATCCCTATTTCCCCTACCTCACTTACCACTCTCACCTGAAAAAAAAAAAAAAAAGGGCAATCTGTACTTGAAAAAAAATTACATCCCATACATAGCTTCCCATTTTGCACACATGTCCATAGGACATGTACACCGATAATTCTAATTGGCAGTGCAACAAACTATGTTGTCCTCACCCCTCTCTCAGGGGTGGAAGGTCTCAAAACTCACTCCAAATTTTCAACATATGCACAGCTATTGCTGTTAAAGAAATGGGCAGCTATGGGCCTTCCCTACACCCTTCCTGCACATCCTGAGCTTGTTTTCCTACTGTCTGTCTCTCTCTGTGCCCCCTTTTTTCACCACTTTCCTATCTCCCCATTTTCTTTATTTTAAAAGAAATTAGTGTGGGGGTTAGCGGGAGTAAGCACTTATAAGCAGTAGTTAGCAGGGGTGCGTGAGTGTGAGTTTGTGTGCTCTTAGCTAAGCATTGCTAAGCGTCGCGCAAACCCATGCCAACCCGCTTACAACTGCTTAAAAGTGCCTTAGTCACTCTGTATGACAAGGCCCTTGTATTGCTCAGCAGCAAAATAAAAATACCCTTGTCAGTCTTGAACCCGGGGCTCACCAGTCTGCTTGAAGTACCACTAAACCACAGCAGATATACAATAACTTAGTGCTGAAAGCAATTTATCATGCATTACCATGAGTGAATGTAAAGGGAAAATAGGAATGGCATAACACAAATCTTGTTCTGCGGGCCTTAACCAGCAAGTGTTATTGAATTGCATGACATGACTGTGAAAAGAGAATCAGCCATGCTAGTAAGGAATAAGGTACGGTAGCAGTTTACAAACCCACACAGTATCAGAGCAGGATACACACTGGCATATTAGCATAGGTCATAGGCCAGACCTCCCAACAGTGACTGCTCTACAGTGATGACCCTGATTTGTAAACAAATGCTAGCTGTGCCCCTATGACTCCCTGTGAAATGTACTAACAGTAGGCAGAAAGGTGTTGAATCTCACTTTATAACAAATGTCAATAAGTGAGAGTAGACACCGATTGCACGTCAGAAAAGGTGTAGTAATAGAAATACTCTGAATCACCCAAAGTCTGAACTGCAAAATGTCTGAACTATATCACAGGTGTATCCCAGTTATATGTACCTTTCCCTGAGGCTGTTCAAATATATACATGAGAGTATCTGAGGCCTGGAAGAGTCAGAAACACACAGGCATATCAGCTTGTCTGCTGTTACACACTCTGCAAATAGCTGTAGAATGAATCCCACAAGCATGCCCTTATGTAGAAGTACAACACAAAAATAGCAAAGGATGTTGCCATGTACTGCTAGCAACCACCTGTGACAATGCAATTGTTCAGGTGCTGAAAAGACTGCTGTGGTGCACAGTCAAAGAATACTAGGCTGACCTCTGTCTACCATCTGCATATGTCCGCAGGTGGGAGCTACTCAGACAGACTACAAACCTTCATAGACTTACAGGTGCACAGCAACTCTGCATGTTCAGTAAGATAAACATCACATGATAATAAATAATGCACACAGCAGTTTTGCACCCCTATCCAAAGGTACTGTATACCCGTGTAGTCAGGCACAACCAAGGGTGTAGGTAGGCATACAGAGTACAGAAATATGTCCAGTCGTCCTGAGCAGACTGTGCTAATGCCAACACAAACCACAAATTGTTCAGATGTGAGTAACATACTAATGACAGTATAGCAGTTCACAAACAGTGCATGTGCTTGATATTCATAATTGGTAGTACAACATACTTAGATGTCCTCACCACTCTCTCAGGGGTGGAAGGTTTCAAATATCTCACCTAATGTATTGCATATGCACAGCTGTTGCTGGTAAAGAAATGGGGAACTATGGACCTTCTCCACACCCATCGTGTACATCCCAAGCTAGTTTCCCTACTATCTTCCCCTCTTTGAGCACCCTTTATCACCACATTCCTATCCCCCCATTTACTTTTCTGTCAAAGACATGAGCGCGGGGGTTAGCGGGAGTGAGCACTTGTAAACAGTAGTAAGCGGGTTTGCACCAGTGTGTGCATGTGTGTGCCTAGCTTAGCATTGCTAAGATATGATAAGCTATGCCAAGCTTAGCTTACTATTGCTAACATAAAATAAGCTAAGCTAAGCTTAACTTAGTATTGCTAAAATACAATAAGCCCAGAAAAGGGTTGCTTAGCATCGCTAAGCGTCACGCAAACCCACGCCAACTCGCTTACAACTGCTTAAAAGTGCCTTTGTCACTCTGTATGACAAGGCCCTTGTATTGCTCAGCAGCAAAATAAAATACCCTTGTCAGTCTCAAACCGCACACCGTGGACTCGCCAGTCTGCATGATGTACCACTAAGCCACAGCAGATATACAATAACTTGGTGCTGAAAGAAATATAACATGCATTACAAGGAGTGCATGTAAAGGGAAAATAGGAAAGCCATAGGAATACATTGCAATAAAGAAATATAACATGCATTACAAGGAGTGAATGTAAAGGGAAAATAGGAAAGCCATAGGAATACATTGCAATAAAGAAATATGACATGCGTTACAAGGAGTGTATATAAAGGGAAAATAGGAAAGCCATAGGAATACATTGCAATAAAGAAATATAACATGCATTACAAGGAGTGAATGTAAAGGGAAAATAGGAAAGCCATAGGAATACATTGCAATAACTACTGTTGTATGCCAGTTAATTCCCTAATTCCAAAAGAAAGTACATACTCCCATGAATCCAGTGTTTGCATTAGGAGGTGTGAGTAAACTGACACACTGAGAAGAGTGTACTGGAAGAAGCAACAGTCAGGTTTCAGTACAACATGCATTTCCCTGGCTACAACCCAGCTTCAGATATGAGACATATACCAACCTTCTGACTGACACAACAGTGTCCACAGCAAATAAGCATGGTCCCCACCTTGCAAAACTGAAAGGCCTATGCCTACCTAACCTATCATTTTATAGCAGTGTCCTGAAATCACAGTGAGAACTGCAATTACCACACAGCAGGCTGCATGCAATCACTAAATGGTGGGCACCAATTGGTGCAGAGGCCATCACATGCACATGTGCAGATACCTACAAAAGCAGCCTGTACCTGCTGTCCACACATGTGATGATATCATTGCAGCAACTGGAGAGAGAGAGAGCGAGTGAGAGAGACAGACAGACAGACAGACAGACAAACAAACAAACAGAGGCAGTTGGAGACCAACCCAATAAATAGCAACAAACAGAGGCAGTTGGAGACACCAACCCAAAAAAAAAAGCAGAGGCGGTTGGAGACACCATCCAAAACAAACGAAAAACAACAAACAGAGGCAGATGGAGACACCAACCAACCAAAACAAAGAAAACAAGCACA